>NW_015505258.1:353685-360033 GCF_001515645.1 Sinocyclocheilus grahami | reverse complement strand
ATCGACGAATGGGACGAGACCTGGTTGAGCTGCACTAGAGAAGGCAACGAGTGTTATCACTATATCGGAGACACGCTAGCTTTCCCAAGGCAGACGAACTTAGAGTGGTTACAATCATCCGGGTTTAAATCGTGCTCAAATTGATTTGATATTGAGCAATATTTACACTGAAGCTCGCAGGTGGGTATAATAAGGGGCGTGACATTTCCCGACCAGGCGCCCAGTGCTGCCAATCACAACACACACTGGCCCAGCTAACCAATCACAGCACATTTCGTATTTCAGAAGGCGGGCCTTCATTTGATACAGGAACTATTCGAGACGTTCATGCCAGACTGGGGAGAGAGGTGTTGTAATAATCTAAAATATGTGTTTAAAAATTATGTGTTTTTCGAACAACCTACTATGAGAACCTGTTCTAGTTCACCCCCAAAACAAAATCAAGACTTTGTAAAAGAGCATAATAGGACCCCTTTAAAACATTTAAATCAGGCAGGGTTAATCAACACTGATTACTCTCACCTTCTTCACTTGAATTAAGCATTATATTAATTAAATTTTAAAGCACAGCCACCTCAAAATCAAACTGTAGCACCTCTTCCTACTTTGAGATTGTTCTGAGGTTAAATACAGATTCAAAATCATAAGATATAGTTTAATAGCTATGATGCTGTTTTTGAAATCAAATCTTTGCTCAGCTATACAACAATGTCTTTTTCAGTTTTCGTGCTTAATTGGCTCTTATGTATTTTAGAATAGCATTACATTAAACCCTCCAGCAGAGAGAGCCTGTATAACCAGTTCAGCTCTCGCAAACAGATTCATCAAGGCTATTAGGCCTACATTTATTTTATGTGCATTTTTAAAAACGGGCTCTTTTTTTCAATGAGCAGATAAAAATAGTTTTTGGTCATTTAAATGAAGCTAAAATAACATTAACAGGCCTCAGTTTTTAAATGAAACTTTAAAAAAAAAATCTAAATTAGAATTGCCTTAGCAGATAAATAAAATACAGTAAGTTTGGGAGGAAGCGTTAAAATTACAACAACAACAACTAAATTAATTGAATTTAAACAGAAGTCTAAAAAATCTCCAAAATGAAAAAGCAAAAAATTTACTAAAAATAAAGTTCAAATTAAAAATAAAAATATAATAATAAAAGCAACTTATTGATAATAATTCATAATAAAATACAATTATTTAAAAAATAAAATTATAAATCATACATATTTGAACAGTAAACAAATCATTCTAAAATAATTACATTTACGAATTATATATAATTTTAAATACATTATAATTGTAACATTATAATTTGAACTGTATGCTATATTTCAATTCTTGGGAATAAACTGCACACAAAATGTAGTGTATTCAGCTTTGTGTGATGAAATAGATGACATTTTTTATAATTATTGCTGGAAAAAATATCCAATGAAGCATCCAAAGCCCCTAAAGGGACATGGTGATGAGATCAAATTCAGATGGGAGGAAAAATGTTATTTTAATGTTTTTGTGTTTTCTTGCAAAACCAACTTTCCTGAGAGCGTAACTGGAGGATGTTTTTAACAAATTAAATAAAATAACTTTTTTTTAAAAACTTTTTCATAACATTTTCTGGCATTGACCCTTGAGGACAAAAGACTGTATGTTCTGTGAAAAACTGCTTCTTTCTGACATTCTTTGCCATTTTGCATACATCTTCTGCTCTTTTTATTGAGTGGGAGAGTAACATTTCAAAGTCTGATATGGGACAGATACAAAGTCTGGATCATCAATTTTAGCTCTCCTAACATGCTTGGCATATATTATCAGAAATGCCATCTGTTGTTTTTTTAATTGTTTTCTCTGTGTACTAAACAATTAGTTGTGTTTGCTACTAGCATCACCATTGCTCATAATTGGCGTTAAAGGAATAGTTCACCCAAAAATGAAAATGTGCTGAAAATTTACTCACCCTTAGGCCATCCAAGAGGTAGATGAGTTTGTTTCTTCATCAGAACAGATTTGGAGAAATCACTTGCTCACCAACGGATCCTCTGCAGTGAATGGGTGCCATCAGAATGAGAGTCCAAACAGCTGATAAAAACATCACAATAATCCACACAACTCCAGCCCATCAATTAACATCTAAGCTGCATGTTATAAGAAACAAATCCATTGCTAATACCTTTTAAAATTTCAAACAGTTGCTTCCAGCTAAAATAGGAGTCCATAATCCATGATATTGCCTTTCTTCATTGAAAAAGTAGCCTCGTCTGAATCTGGAGAGAAATACGCATAGATCAAGAACCGTTCAAGTGAAAACCCAAAACAGTTCTAAACAAATACACTACCAGTCAAAAGTTGTATTTCTTTCATCAAAGAAACCTGAAAAAATCTACTCAGCTGTTTTCAACATAATAATAATAATAAATGTTTTTTGAGCAGCAAATCAGAATATTAGAATGATTTCTGAAGGATCGTGTGACTGGAGTAATGATGCTGAAAACTTTGCTTTGTTCACAGGAATAAATTACATTTTAAAATATATTCAAATAGAAAGCAGTTATTTTACATCGATTTTTAAATATTTCACAATATTACTGCTTTTGCTGTATTTTGGGTCAAATAAATGCAGGCTTGCTTGATGAACAGAAGAGAATTCTTAAAAGAAAACAGTAAAAATTCTTACTGTAAATGCTTTTGACTGGTAGTGTATGTTGGTGGATTTTGATGAGAGAGGACAGGAAGGGATTATGCACTTGTATTTTGAAGCAACATTTTAAAATTCCTTAATGATGGGGTTTTTTCATACAAAAATGCAGCTTTTCATTTCATAATACAATAATTGATGGACCGTGTGGATTACATGTGGATTATTCAGATGTTTTGCGTTCATATTTTCTTCTACACTCATAGTGAATATTTGCTTCTGTCTGTGGGGGTGTGAGAAAACGTCCAGTCAGATGACCACAGCATCAGCTGACCACTGCAGGACTATGACATCAGATTCTAGACAAACATGTGATGGATAGACAACAATTCCTGGCACACTATTTTTTCTTTTCAGCAATTGAAATTAAATGCTGTTACAACTTCAAACTGAAAACTTCAAACTAAAATAAATAATTATATTTTTTAAAAATTGTTATTGTTAAAATATACTTATAATAAAATAATAAATTAATTAATGATTGAATATTGTAAAATAATTGTATAATATTTCATTGTTCAAATAAATAGTAATATGATATCTATTCTTAAAATAAATGAATTTGAAGCTGGCCATGTACAGTAAATCCATTGTGAAGTGTCTCTATAGGAATTGTTTAAAACAAAGCATCCAGTTCTTGTGCACAAAGGCCTTTTCGCTGAAGACTGATGCCTTAGCAACCTGTAGGTCCTCTTTTCATCCGTTATGGCCTGGTGGGTCAAAGATATATGGGGCTTACAATGTGCTCATGTGGAGGGCCTGGTAAGGGGTGGTGAAGTAGAGAGTTTTTTTTTTTAAAGCACTTGTCCCTGAGCAGTTGTATAGTAGCTTAAAAAAAAAGTTCTCCTTCAAGTGACAGAACTTGAAACCTCAACTTAACATAATGGCTTCTACTAAATAAATGTCAACGCTGCATTATCTATCAATGTATTTTCACAATGGCATAGCTGAGGCATAATAGCATATTTCCTGTGGGTGTGCTCTAATGCGTATCTTGTGTCATATGTGACTGTTCAGATCTGTCATGTAACACAGCAATTAGAACAAAAACACGTCTCAAACCTCAAATCTCACACTCCTTTACTGCAGAGACAAGCACACACATGCACAAATGCACACACACAAAGGGCCCTGTGGAGAGCCTTATAAAGCGAGCGAAGCACACACACACATACGAGCTCGCACATAGAGCTGTTGTTCAGGCTGGGGTCCTGAGAGCGGGGTTCAGAGTAGCCAGTGTCCCATCTGGCAGGAAGCACTCTGCATTCTCAGCGACGTGCCTTGAGTGGACAAATCATGCTGACTGTGTGGGAGAGAAACCCAGCGCTGCTCGCAAGATGAAGGCAGAGAGGGAGGCATCATGCAAAGAGACAGCCATTCCTTCACCGTTTCTTCTCCTGTGGCTTTTCATCTTTTCTTTGGCAGGTAAGACAACATCATGACTTTTCTACTGCATGTTGAGGGAAAACTTTCTGAAGAAGAGGAAGAAGAAAAAGTGTATGTCACTGTCAGTTTCACCTTTCAGTGTGTGTTTTGTATGTGGGTGGCTCTATATCACAAATAGAGCGATCACTCAAGTGAATTAATTAGGGCACTTGATGAAACTGTACTTTTGAAATGCTTTTAATGTTTTGTTTTATTAGAAATACTGTCTTTTTAATATGAATGCAATAGTAAAGAAGTTAAAAGACAAATGGAATGATTATATGACACAAACTTTAAAAAATGCACATTGCAAAATGTAATTTAAAAAATAATAATAATCACACCACAGACGAGTTTTCTGCATTTTGGCAAAAAAGATCATGTTGTCTTTAATCTCCATCCATGCATTACTGTAGATTTATTTTAAAGGCCGCATTTGTGCAAAAAGTCTGAAAAACAAGTTCAGTGCAATCACTACGGCATGAGTGAGTTGGCATGAGCTTGACGTCACATTTTCTTAAAACCAGGTACAGATGTGTCAAGGAAGGGGATGAATGCAAGAACATGTCCTAACTAAAGCCTAGTCTTCATTGGAGAGCTTTGATTAGCAGAATCACTGGGCCCCACTGTCTACATCCCCCCATCCACAAAAGAGCATGTCTCTTGCACCCTGCCCCTGATTGGAGGAGAGCTAGCCTACAATCCAGGCCTTTGTTAGCTCATCCTGGCAAGACCTCAACACTGAGAATTGTTGCCACAGCGATTGAGCCATGCCACACTGACTCGCACTGCCCTGGCAAAGCGGGCAAGGACATGTTGGTTCACTCAGGAGCAATAAACACAAAGCAGTTTACCAGCAGGTGTCTCACTGGAGAGTTCAAGCAACGTGTAATTGCGGTTCATACTCCAAAAACAGGCTGAAAAGAAAAAAAAAGAATCATTTTAGTTAGGATATAAAAAGTGATGACAAAATATTAAATTTAATAATGTACCATAAATTTTCTTTTGCATCTGAACTCTTCATATATATATATATATATATATATACATAAAAAACAGGCTGAAAAGAAAAAAAAAGAATAATTTTAGTTAGGATATAAAAAGTGATGACAAAATATTAAATTTAATAATGTACCATAAATTTTCTTCTAAAATGAGCATTTTTTTCAGGCTCCTATGTGTAGGTTCAGTATTTTCTCTTTAATGGCAATGAATAGGTTCTTTTCATTGCCATTAAAGTGAAATAACTGTCAACAGTTCTTTCTGGTCCTCGAATCTGGTTGAGGGGAGTGCAATGTTTTAGTGATAACTGAACTCCAATTGTTTCACAGCTGTGCATATATGCAGCCATATCGCATTGCTATTTGTGTGATATTGCTCATATATATATATATATATATTATAAATCAATTAATTAATGCTTTTATTGAAAACACATATACACACTTTGAACTGTTTTGATTCACACTTTAAATTGTCATACACACGTCATGCAGAGTGAACAAATCAAATTCTCTCAATTTTACACTCGCTATACAAATATGCACTTAGAGAATTTAAAATCTGATTGCTTTACATGCAGGAGTGGCAATTCAAAAAGTTTAGATTTCAGCATCTAGAATACAGCTAGCATTTTGTAATATAGTGTGACATATTGTATAGAATTACTCATTTATACATATATTGAGTACTTCTATAAAAAAAATTCCTGTATTATATATACATTGTATGTAATAATTTATATTGAATAATAATATAATTGAATATTAATATATTTTTATAGAAATATTAGTGAAATATGAGTAGAGTATGATGCTAATTGCAGACTGAATCTTCTTCTTTTTGAACGCAAATAAATAATAGATTTGAAAATAATCTTTTAAATTTAGTTGGAAAAGGCATTTAGAGTACACTTTACTTTAAAATAGAGTAATTTTGTGTAGTTTTAAGACGAATCAAATTTATATTTATTCATTTGTCAGAAATGTTTATCCAAAGCCAGTACATTTATGGTATTTTGGCAGGATGTCACACTTTTTTACTCCAGTCAGTGAATACTGATTTGTACAGTATCGTGAAAAGCTATACAAATAAACCTGAATTAAAAAATGTAACTAAATTTTGCTTTGGGGGTTTATTATATCTCCCCCCCCCCCCCCCCCCCCCCCCCCCCCCCCCCCCCCCCCCCCCCCCCCCCACCCCCCACTCCCCCCCCCCCCCCCCCCCCA
>NW_015505258.1:337695-353606 GCF_001515645.1 Sinocyclocheilus grahami | reverse complement strand
TTTACTGCTCAGGGTCATTTAACACATATTGACTTTATGTGACAACATGCCCCAATTGCTGGAGTGCCAGTCTTTAATGTGTCTGTTTCTGTATGTATGTAGGTGTATGTGGGGTGAACATCAGCTGTCCGTCTCCTCTAGTGCGAGGTACACTAGGAGGCTCTGCTCTTCTCTCAGTGACCTACACCAGCACCAGCTCCGACCAGCCCGTTATTAAGTGGCAGCTGAAGAGGGACAAACCTGTCACTGTGGTCCAGTCCATTGGTACAGACATCATCGGGAACCTGAGGCCCGAATACCGCGGCCGAATCCTCCTATACGAGAACGGCTCTCTGCTCCTGCATCACCTGCAGCTGTCAGACGAGGGTGCCTATGAGGTGGAGATCTCCATCACTGATGATACCTTCACTGGGGAGCGATACGTCAACCTTACTGTGGATGGTAAGACAGACATAGACATTCCACTTAAGTCAAGAGCAACTTTCTTTATACATGTTGTCCTGTTCTATCACAGTTCCAGTGTCCAGGCCTTTTGTTCACATGGTGGCCTCGTCCGTCCTAGAGCTGACTGAGCTCTTCATACTGAACTGCACTCACGATAGTGGCACCAAACTCACCTATAGCTGGCAGAAGGGTGGGAAATCTTTGACCAATGACTCGCGTCTGCTCCTGTCACGTGACCAGAAGGTCTTGACCATCTCCCGTGTTGTGATGTCAGATGATGACGTCTACAGCTGTAGGGTGGAGAACCCCATCAGCAGTATGAAGAGCCTGCCTGTCAAACTCACTGTCTACAGTAGGTGTTGAGACTCTAAAATGTTACAAAATGTTACATTAAATCTTGCTATGTTACCTAATAGGAACACATACAAATTGGAAAGCAAAAATAACCAAAAGATGCATGACATCTACATTCTTGCATTTGGCAGACATGTTTATCCAAAGTAACTAAACTTGCATTCAGTGTAAACATTTACATTTGATCAGTTATTGCTTTCCCTGGGAATCGAACCCATGACCTTGGCATTGCTAACACCATGTACTGTTTGAGCTACAGGAAAGCCTTGATACATTTCCCCTATATGGGTGCATATTAGTACCATAAAGGTATACGTATTAGTACCTAAATGGTACATTTTAGTGTGATGTAAAAGTGTACTGCCCCATTGATAGCTTTTCTACCTTTTTTTATAGGTAGAGTACATTTAAAAAATGACATAAACAAATAAATAGAGGCGTTTGCGTGTAGGATGGTATAAAATAGTGTGAATATTGTACATTACATTTTGAATACAAATTATACTTCAAAAACATATATTCAAGGCTTTAAGCATTTAAAGGGATATTCACCCCCAAAATAGAAGTAAATTCTTGAATTAGTTAATCATCTTCAAGTTGTTTCAGAAATTTCTGTGCAATATAAAGACATTTTTATGTAGCTCTTTTCCAGTAAACAGTAGTTCATTGAGACCATGACTGTCAAAATCCATAAAAGAAATTTAGAAAAAAAACTTATTCCAAGTCTTCTGAAGCAGTGTTGTTGTTATTGTTGTTGTAAACTAAAACTATTAGAAACCAGTTTTAGTAACTGAAATAAAGCTGAAATTAAACAAAGAATACATATTATATAAAAAAAATTATTATTATTGTTATTATTTCCAGGATTTCCCTGATGGAACAGATGAGTCTTCCTGTAATTATATCAATCCTATTGATCCCCTCAGCCCACCTTGTTATCCCAGCATGGCTCCACCTTCTGCACACTCTCCAGATGCTTATATGCATTCAGGAAGAAGATACCCGCGTACCCCCATCCCCTCTCCTCCATCAACCCCTCATCCGACTCTCACTCCACCACACATGGGCAGCTTAACACGCAAACCCCACCCTCAGAGACTAAGCCCCTCCCCTCCACATGCAGAAGAACTTCCGATTGAACCAGAAAACAATATGCACCACCACAGCCTCCCACGATGAGCAAGACGATAGAGTTTTGAATGTAAAATGTCACGTATAATGTCAGATTATGAGACTATGTGGGTATGGTCATTTTAATTAGTTATCTTATGTAAATTGTAGTATTTTATGCTTTTCAAAAGCTATAGGTGAATGAATGGTGTACAGGACCAAAATGTGTAGTTGAAAAGTAAGAAACTAATTTACTAGAGGAGTATGTGGGTGTACTGGATGGTTTAACTGTTTTTGTATACTAATAGAAACATTAGATTTTTATCAGATTCAGCTGTGGTTTATAACTTAAACTAAACCAATTTTAAAAATAAAAATACTGTTATACTGTTTAATTTCATCTACATTGAGCAATTTTGGGATCTCTTAGGATGTACTGTAAATATGACTTTATGTCAGTATTAAAATGATTTTATTCTTTTTGTTTGTTTATTTGTTTTGACAGAAATATCACTTAATATCACTTGCTTTCTGAATATTCAAAAGGACAAAAAGACAAACATTCAGGGACACAATTGGCAATTTACACGTTTTAACCACCAGAGGCTCCCACATCACTATCACTCAATTAAACATCTGCGCCATTTCAAAGCCTCTCCTTCCCGTTTTCTGCAGAACAATAGAAATTGTTTTTAATTGAGTCACTTTAACTTGATTTACTGAGTGAATAAATGATAGCATTTCTCCCTCATTATAGAAAGTTTTACCTGAAGGTTTTGGTTGTGTTACCCAAATACTTAAAGAGCATGTTGAAAATGTCTATATTGTATATAAATCTTAACATGTAATCTAAAAAAGCAGTAAACGCTGACGCCGTCATCAGATAATGGCGCTCTATCTTGTTCATCTAGTTCTGTCCATCACAACACAAGAGCGGGAACGGGAGTTTACCTCAGGCACTCCTGGCAGTTCTGCCGGCATGCGAAACCTCACAACACCCCAAGCTAACTACAGCTTGATTTTTTTTACTTTTTTTTTTTTTTAAGTAGCTCATGACAATCAAACAGCAAAGCTTGTCATGTCCATAGACATAATATGGTCATGTCTACCTCAGCTGTCCTGCATTAGATGGACAGGCTGGCGAACCCAGAAACATCATAACCGTTTATGCCGAGGGGAAACAAACCATTCGAGCTAACGCGCGGAGACCTTGTTAGGCGCTTGATCTTTACTTTTTGTGATGATTTCGACTGATTTTTGCTTGGTGCAATGCCGAAAAGTTGCTGTGTGGCGTTCTGTACCTCTAATAAGTTAAAAAACCTGATCTGACGATGTATATGACCGATACACTGCAATGATCTGTCGTTAGTCCCCTGCACCGCAACCCAGTTCTGATGGGGCTTACAGTAACCCTCCTGATGGGGCTTACAGTAACCCTCCTTCGCATCGCAATCAAACAAATCTCACTCCCTGATATTTTGTGATGTCATAATCTATTAAAACATTTATTTCATATTATTATACACAATCCCTTACGAAAATTAGCAATGGCATTACTATAGTAAAAGTATAGTAGGCTAACTATGTTTTTTGGCGTTTTTATTACCAATTGTAGCCTATAACCACAGTTTTACTACAAATACCATGGTTAAATATGGAGCAAAATATGTTGTTTTTACCATGGTTTAACTATAGTAACCAATAACCAAGTTTTTTGGTATTTTATATACATATTTTCATGTTATCTTTATTTTACGGTATGTATTTGTGAAAATGATTAGGCAGCAGCAGCACACACCACATAGAATAACGCTGCGCATTTCAAGGCACTTCAGTGGACATAGCCTAATGTTACCCGTTTTGTCCATGTTAAAAAAACGTTTTAATATATGAATAAGAAAGTATGACAAGCTTTTACTCAAGTCTTTATCCCTTTATTAAAATTAAAATAAAATTAAGCAAAACAAAACGAAAAAATGTTTTACTTTCACACGGGGACTCGGGAAGTAGGGGTGCTGTTTTCACATGGTTGCAAATGCAAGGCCAAGTTTGTTCATTTAAATTTATTCAGTTTTAGCATTTAATAATTTATTTGTAATGATCTCTGAAATGTAAATTGTTGTTTATGTCATGTTGCTTATCTTTATAAGCATGATTAATTTTACTTGAGATGGTTTCTATATGGGATGATTAGCCTATTCCTCATGAACACGTGACGCTGGCACGTGGTATCAGACATAAACTATACAGAATGAGAACAAGGTTAACTTTAATACAAAGGAGATAATAGTGCAAAAGCAAATTTCAGGTTTTTTAAAATGCCCTTCCCAGCAAAAACTTTCCAAAATCGGCATCCACACCAGCACGAGCACCGACGTAAGTGAACCAGCTCCAGCACGAGCACCGACGTAAGTGAACCAGCTCCAGCACGAGCACCGACGTAAGTGAACCAGCTCCAGCACGAGCACCGACGTAAGTGAACCAGCTCCAGCACGAGCACGGAGATGAGCAACGGAATCAGACACAGCACGAGCACGGATCAAGTAAGCCTAGCGGACCCAGCCCAACCCCCGAGATTGATCAGCTACTATCGATAATTTCAAAAATGTGATATGCAGTCAAATTTCCCAGTGTGTATGCCACTTAAACGAGTGTTCATATCGATGCGGTTGTAGTGCTTTGTGGAGTTGTCAAATGAGGTGACTTTGTTACTTTTGATACCTCAACGCCTACTGATTTGAAGTCCAACAATCCAATAATTCCTAGATTTATTTTCACAATTTTCACGACTCATTAACACATGAAGTCACCTGAGCAGCAGGAAAGCTTGGAATATGGAAAAGCTTACATTCAACCCATGGAAATAATGCCATTACATTGATTTTGTGAGAAGAAAAGATTATCTGAACACCAGTGTGTAAATTGTGGCATTACTTTACACTGGCATTACATGGCTTGCCCACCCACATCCCTCTGATCCCGATATAAATTGTATTGCTATAATGAAAAAATCTTTTTTGAAAACGAAACATTTTCTTACTAACTTATGCTATTTCTTTTGATAAAATTAATCATGAAATATAATCGTATATGGGTAACAGAGAAATTATAGCTACAATTAGCTTCAAGCTTAAGGGGATAGTTCACCCAAAAATGAAAATTTGATGTTTATCACATGTTGTGTGTTTATCGCGTTCAACAGCCGGCGCCTCAAATGGACCATTGACACTCTATCTAAAATCTCAATTAGGAATGTCAATGGTCCATTTGAGAGATAGGTGGCGGTAATGCACTTATAAGTCTGCGATCTGCCGTAAAGCAAGAAGAAGAACAAGACGCGTCAGGCGCCAGCTGTTGAACGCACTCTGGGGAATGCGCTCAGGACAGACAGTTCGGACATTGTGGTGAAAATCAGAGGTAAAAAATGATATAAATACTGTTTCTTGCACAGACCGATCATTTTGTGTCTTTACACAGCAATGTATCATCACGAGCCACAGGGTTTAATTTGGTTTTGTTTGTATATGCTTTTTTTTTACTCTCAAAGCCGTGATTCCCATCCACTTACATTATAAGACTGATAGACTGCAACAATTTGAGTTCAAAATCTTCGTTTGTGTTCTACTGAAGAAACAAAGTCACCTACATCTTGGATGCCCTGGGGGTAAGCAGATAAACATCAAATTTTCATTTTTGGGTGAACTATCCCTTTAATACAACACTTACAAGTCACGATCAGTCACCACTAAGTGTTTGTAATAAATTCTGACTGCGATCCAATGTGGATTTTGGTCAAATGGTGAGGCAGAAATCTATTGTTAGGAAAAATTTAGGATAATTTTTTGGGGTAAGATACGCAATTACAACTTGTGAAGGAAAAGTAATGTAACTAGTAGTGTAACTAATTACTGTTGCCAGAAAGTAAAATTACTTTTGAAAGGAGTAACTAGTAACGAATAGCCTAATAAATAAAAAATTTTCAGTAACAAGCAATCAGATGTCAGGCATGGTAAAGTTGAGGACTTTATTTTCACAATAGATCTGTCTTGGAAAAACAAAATGAAACAAAGTATGTAACTCTTACTCCATAAATAGCTCATCCACCTTGTTTTTAAATGCAGAAGGATGAGTATGAGGATGCAGCAGTGAAGTTTTGAGATAGCAGGCTGAAGATGATGTTAATGGTGCTGTTTTCTGAATTACGTACTTAACTGCATCATTGAAATTATTGGCGTTAGCTTTGTTTTAGCTTCCACTCAAGGGTTAGCAGTTCTATCACTCTTCTTCTTAGCCTATGAACGCTAGTACTTGACATGGTAAAAAAGCGTTGTGTGTAAGTGGTGATTATGCAGAATGGTTGCAATCAAGGCTCATGGGAACATTTTGGAGTATACTCTAATCAGACCAGAAAACCCCAAATCAGAATGTCTGATTCTAAATGCAGTAGTATTAAAACAATCTTTCCACTCACTCTTTAACCTTTTCTATACAGAGTAAAGAATAAAGGGAAATCGTGTGCTGGACTGACTTCAACATCATTAGGCAGCCACTAGTCTTTCGCTGTGTTCAATTATCAGCTGTTTGGCAGATTTTGTGTGGATTTTGAAGTCAATACAGTGTGGTTGCTTTTCTCATCTTAACAGGTCAGAGAAACACAATACGAATCCTTCAAGAAGACTTTCAAGCTTCAGACACAGAGAGTGGGTGAAACATTAAGGATGCTGAAAAGCAGAAGGAGAAGATGAAAGGACCCTAATGGATGAGTTTTCCATATTCCTACCCAGATCTGGCCCGGACACACATCCATAAACTGAACAACCATAAAGCCTTTTATTATCAGGATAATGTCTTCCCCTTAGATCCTTTATTATTGAAATATGACCCGACTCTTCTCTTTTGTCCCATGATTAGCAGCAAGCATATGCATTTCTGATTAACCGAGGTGTGATTTTCTTTCTCACCTAGTTACATAAGCTTTCAAATTTATGCTTTTGTGCAGGTCCGTTGTTAAGCCGCCTTTGGTGATGTTGAAAGTTAGACGTGAACTTCATTGGCCAAATGGTTAAAAAAACAGGTTTAATCTCTTATTATCCACATTGGCCCTATCCAGTCTTATGTTCTTATTGAAACCGTAAAAAACTCTGTGTCAGCATTAAAACAGCCCCTCTGGGTGGTTCAGACTGCTAATCTATTTCCGCAGAGGAGTGTAGTCAGTGGCACATAAGACTCGGAGAATTAAGACGTATAGGAAGCTTTTCTGGCCCCTTCGGGGATGAGATTAGAGAGGAAGGAGGCTCAGAACAGGTTTGCGCTTGTATCTGCTGTTCACACTTCCATCCCCAGTTTGTTCAGGCTGTTTATGATCCAGCCACAATAATAATGTACTTGATCCAACGTTTTTATGAGTGGTTATGTCAGCTGACCAGAACATATGTTGCTCTGAGTGGACACAGAAAACTGGCACATTACATTGACAGGAATGTCATGAATTCACCCTCAATTACTTTCACACAGCCTCAATTTTATAGTAATTGCTACGGTTTTATGAAAATTTGCCTTTAGCTTGACCTCAAAGTTCTTAGTTTTCCATTAGCGATACAAATGTGTTATAAGACCCACGAATCTCTTCAAGTTCAAGTGCTGAAGCTGCATATGACACAATGAACCATCATTTTTTCAGACGTAAATATAGACTCCAGGGTGGGCTGCTTAATTAAGCAGGATGAATGAAAGGACTAAATTAAATGATTACAACAGACAACAAGGGGGCTGTGCACCTTTTCACCGTAGTAACTGTTCCCCCTGACAACAGTGGAGAGTGACAATTATATTCAGGGTCCTTCAATACACCCAGGCTTCCCTTGCTCAGTTGCTCTATTTGGCTTCATTGAGCACCTGGGACGGCTGGGAACGCTGCCTGCATGCGGGGAGAACTGGGAGCTGCTGACGCCGCACAGGCAAGACTGCTATTTTCTGACTCAAATATTCTATCTGCAATGCTACGAAGCAAACATTTCATTGCGTCCAGATTAAGTTACATGGTTAGAAAAAAACGTGGCCTGCTGTATCTTCAAGAAAGTCTCAGATAACACCATGTCTGATTGTTTGGCAATCAGAGTCAATTGAGAGTTATTAAAGTTGTACTTCTGCACAGATGTGCACTATAAAGTGTGTTCTGTGGATTTGATTTGTCTTGTGAGAACACTTAATTGGCTTTTTAAGAAATAATTCACCAAAAAATTTAAATTCTTTTCTCATTTACTCCAAGCCTTTATGATTTTCTTCTTTCTGTAGAACACAAAAGAAGGTATTTTAGAATGTTTCAAATGTTTTTTCCATACATTGAAAGTCAGTTCTGTCAGGACCACTATCGTCAAAATGATAGATACTTAGCATAAAGTTTGGTTTGTCGGTAAGGTTCTGTTCTGGGCAAAAAACTCCCTGCCCATCCATGCAGCCTGTCATGAATGAGCAGGGAGAGCAGCAATAATAACCCTCCTAGGGTTAACAGAACAGAACAAGGCAGATATCATTAATGTACTTAATAGTAAGTGTAAAAAATGTAAGTGTAACACTTTATTCAAGATAAAGGAGTCTGATTAGCCAGGAATATCAGAAAGCCAAGTCCTGACTGTGGCGAAAGGAGGAGCTGGGGGTGGAGGAGGGTAATTTGCTCCTGAGCAAGCTGAAAAGCTGCTGAATAATACTAAATAGAGCTTATATAGGAATGTCGCGATAGGTGTCGTATTCCTATAGGTAGATGTGATCAGCTGAGAATCAGCTGATGCAAGCTTGACTCACGTGACCTGCCAGAATTAACGCTAATGCTTAATTTGTGGTATAAAACAACACTGGACCCTATTGACTCATTGTATGGGAAAATAAATAAATAAATAGCTTGACCCTTGTTTCTGCAAAGTGTAACACTGCTTTAACCCTAGGTTATGAAGCTCTGCTCCATAGCCTGGTTAGCACAATTTTAAGGGTTAACTGAATCTTCAATTACTGCTTATTTGTTTGATTGACAGCACAAGACTACATGGTTAAATACTTGTACCTATAATTCTTTATTTATTTATTTGCAGAGAACATTTTGAGATCTGGTCTTGGTGGATCTGCTCCTGGATAGGGGTACCAGGGCAAGTGGCTTACTAGTTTATCCTGTCAACATGGGGTCTGGCTCCTCCTCCTATGCTCCCAAAACCATCTATTTGGATGTAGACGGTAAAGTGCAGAAGGTGAGTGCCTCATTTTAGTGTATATTTATCTGGATTTAAACTCACAAGCTAGTGGTTATCTTGAGATCTTGAAGTACTATTGGTGGTTGACCAATAATTAGAAAGCAGGGTGTCTGATGGCCAATATAATCCTGACAACTTAATGAGTGAGTGAATTAAATGCACACATAATTGCTTAAATTAAATGAATGCATTTTATAGAACAATACTGAAACAGTAATATTATCCATTGACAAAAAAAAAAGGCTAAACATGGTCCTGGTCGATATATCAGTTTATTACATATATTTGAGTCCTGAAATGCTGAATCAAAACCAATAAACCAGATATTAAGCAGTTTGTCACAGCACTAAATCTGTCAAGAGGAGTTCTGGGAGATCAGCGTGCACAGGTTAAAAATAAAGCTGAAGATGGCGTGTTCCACAGGTGTGACTGACATTGCATTCTGTTGTGACACTTGACACACTGTTTTCTCCTGTTGAGAATGACTGAAGAACTGTTAATAGTTGTGTTTAAGTCCAATTTACAGAGCGTTGTTCTACATACAGATCTTACAGATGCTCAGTCATACTCAATATCTGCATATTATAATCTATGATTGATGAAAAATGTTTTATGTATTTTAGAAATACATGTGTCAGATTCAGCAATTCATCTTGAAGCGTACCCAACTTCCTAAGAGCTCAGAGAGGCCAAGTGGACATTGAGAGTGTTGAGTGTGGCATATGTTTTCTGTAGTACAGGATCTATTGGCGATCTGAGCCTGTCTACCGCAGCTGGCTCTTTCACCTTTGTTATTCTCTATTTTAATGCTTTTAATTAATAAACTAATTTAATTGAACATATGAATTTATTTACAAATAAATAAACCCTTCAAAAGTTTGGGGTCTGTAAGATTTTTAAATGGTTTTGGAAGAAGTGTCATATGCTCACCAAGGCTGCATTAATTTGATCAAAAACACAGTAAAAACAGTAATATTGTGAAATATTATAACAATTTATAATAACTATTTTCTGTTTTAATATATTTTGATTATTTATTGCAGATGACAGTATTCAGTGTCACATGATCATTCAGAAATCATTTTAATATGCTGATTTTGTAATTAAGTTTTAGACCATTTACTTTGTCTCATGTTTGCTAAAATAAAATAAAAACAGACAAATGAGATGATACTATGAATATGTGGAAGTATTTGATGTTTGAGCTTATATTTTGGGCTATGACTTGTGATTACAAACTTTGTTGTCTTTGACAATCTGAGTAAACTGTTAAACTTAAGCCAAAGTCTCTATTTAATCTAATTTCTGCTTAGAAGAAACATTGATATATTAAAGAGATTTTTCTGGTGGAATCAAAATCATTAATTCATCACTGCACCCCATAAACACAATCAAGCCTTCGGAAAAAAAGCTGATCAGCCACTTCTTTAAAATACCCCAATATTTTCAATGACATTTCAAGATACTTATCTCAAGTTAGGTGTTTGAATTGCATTGCAGTATTAATAGTGCAGTAGCATGAGACTATTAGTACAAGTATGACAACAAAAACACCCATAATACAACTAACACACCCTTATTTGTCCTGCTCAGGTGCTTTTCAGTCGTCACTGCAGCCCATGTGATATCAAAGAACTGCTGTGTTCCTCCTCCAACATCCCTAGGTCTGTATATCACTGATATCAGCACTAATCAACACCTCAATCCATTTTGCAAACCTGCCTGCGGTTGAGAATGAAGTTCTCTGTAGTGTACAACATGTTCAGTGCCAGACATAATGAATTCGTCAACTTTTTATTTCTTCTGTCTATAGGAACACTGCTATAATGATGGTGGACCCTGAAGGTGCACTTGTGTCCATTGATCCCACGATGCCCACCAACACCCCCAAGTAAAACACAGCCTGGCCCTTGTTGTTTGTGTATGCAATTATGTTCATTTTCAGTTTAATCTGTTAGTTAATAATTCCATTTTGTCCTATTAGCTCCCTGTACAAAGTCATTCCTTTGTCTACCGGCCAGCTGGGAGGTAACATGCATAATTTCTTTTTACAGCATTTGACTCACTTATGACCTTTAGTACCCTAGATTTACATTTGCTCATTATAATGTTTCATGCTAAGAGGTGTTCTGCCATGATTTATAGCCTGTGTATTTAACTCAACAGAAAAGGAAGATATGTTTCAGAATGTACTCTCACAGGTAGCAGAGCAGTTCAGCAGGTAATGGACATGTTTGTTTTCTCATGGACTGAAGATCAATCTTTATCACCATAATGGTTTTGTACTAAAACCAGGAAAACATTGTTCCTTCACTCCACAGAGCATTCAGGATCAACGAATTAAAAACGGAAGTGACCAACAGACTGGCTATGCTGGAGAAGAGAGTAGAACGTATGTAATGACAGTGTTGCTGTTTGACTGCTTTCTTGTTAGCTGGTTTCGTTGTTGTTCAGACTTAAAGCTGAAGTACACTACAAGACTCACACGAATCTAAACAGATTTTCAGTTCAAGCAGCACGTGAACTGATCATCACTTACTCTTTTCTAGTTATTGCACGAAATAAACATGAATGAACATCAGAAGGTTTCTTGTTTCAATCGCAGAAAGACGTAAATGCACACCATTTTTCAAGTTCAGGTCCACCGACGTTAATCTACTCTCCTGTCCGGTTTGTTTGTCCGAAAAATGGTAGATTCGGCATTATGATTGGTCAGATCGCCTGTCAATCAAACTGCTGGCAAAGGGTCAATTATGGCTTGTTGAGGAGAGGTGTGATATTGCTTCTGTTAAAGATCCTGAGGAGAACCCTGCACCATATCTAGAGACCCATATATCATAAAGACTAGGCTCTGTTGGCTCAGGCCACCCTAGCAACTGCACAGACAAGTGATAACCACTCTTCTTACTTTGATGAATTTCTATGCAGTGGAGGGGTTAAAGGTCGTAGAGATCGAAAAGTGCAAAAACGATTTGAAGAAACTGAGAGATGAGATGACCTTCAGAGCAGGTGGAAGGTAAATGAAAGAAAATATCTTCCAACGCAAGCGTGACGATCTATCTGTTTATCCATCTAGAGCGGCTTTTTTTCAAAAAAGAAACACAAATGTATCTAAATGACTAATCGATCACTCTCCTTTTAGAGTGAATTGTCCATGCAAGTACAATTTCTCAGACGATGGAAAGAAATTAACTCCTAGACGTGACGTCCCCAGCTACCCAAAGGTGCTTTAAAGTTTTATGACATGCTTTGATTGAATTATGAGCCCTGCGGGAGAACATCTTGTCTCTATGTGGTATTAATCTCTGTTAATCTTGATTTCCTCAGTACACACTTTCTCAGGAGACCATTGAAGCGCTGAAGAAACCAACCTTTGATGTTTGGCACTGGGAGCACAATGAAGTGAGTCTGACTCAGTGGAATATTCAATACATTTAGAGATGAAATCATGCACACATGCTCGGTTTATGTTTTCCTGTTTATCAGATGCTGAGCTGCCTGGAGTACATGTACCATGACTTAGGCCTCGTGAAGGAGTTTAACATGAACCCGATTACTCTCAAACGCTGGCTGGTAAGAAAATTAGTATAATTGTAAAAATGAAAGGGTGCAAGAAAGGTGATTTCCACTGAATTTTCCAGGTTAACAGCTCTGATTCTTTTTATATGTTCTCAGCTGGGCATTCAGGAAAATTACCGCAGCAACCCGTTCCATAATTTCCGCCATTGTTTCTGCGTGAGTCAGATTATGTATGGCATGATCCACCTCTGCAACCTTCAGGTGAGAACTTTTACGTACGTAGCAATTAGCACAGCAATTACTGTGGAACAGTAAAAGTGGAAACCCGTGTGTGTGTGGCCTACAGGAAAAGCTCACGCTGACAGATCTGGGCATTTTAATGACTGCTGCCGTGTGTCACGACTTAGACCACCCTGGATACAACAACACGTAAGATCTTCACCTCTGTGTAATTATGCTCTTGAGTCAGTTCTCATAAAAACATACAGGTGTACCCAGGTATTTGCCTACACGTTCGTCATGACAATTTTACAGCCTTATATCTGTGCCGTTCATCTTAGTAATCATTCCCTTGACATATGATGAGATAATGTAGCGCTGTATATATGCAGGTACCAGATCAATGCTCGTACTGAGTTGGCAGTGCGCTACAATGACATCTCGCCCCTGGAGAATCACCACTGCGCTGTGGCCTTCCAGATACTCTCACTGCCGGAGTGTAATATATTTGCAAATGTGGAACCAGAGGCCTTTAAACAGATCCGACAGGTATAGCACAAAATATCAACTCTCGTTTAAGAAATTTAAGGGGCCGTTCACACAGAATGCGTTTTTGTATTTAAAAATGTGAGACGCAGGGTAGTGGAATGAAAAAAAATGTGAGGTGTCAAGACCTCATACCTTTTTTTTGGAGAGTGTGATCATCGGGGCCAAAATAATTCACAATTGCGATATTATTGTTTTATATATATATAGCCTATATATATATTTGCTTAATCACAACGTTTAATCGCAATTGCAAAGTTTATTCGCAACATATAATCATTGCCGTTAATAGTGTTCAACGTCTGTTTGATTACGTGTAATTTGTAACTAACTGCATGATTTTTATTGTACATTTCTGCCATAGTCACCACTAATAACCTACTCCTAAATATAATGTAGAAAACGATTTGTATCGTGAAAAGCGCTATACAAATAAACTTGAAGTGAATTGAATATCAATCGAATTTTTTAAAAATAAATTATGCTATCAATCAAATTCATCTTTAACTTTGTTTATTTTGTGTTCTCTTTTATTAGACCACTGAGTCACACTCAAAATACGAGTGTAGGGAGGTGTAGGGAAAGTTTGTAACCATAACTGTTCATAAGCAATACAAAAAACAACTTCCTGTTGAGCTGTGCTTCCTGCAGACTATGATTTTTACACCCCATTCTTTTACAGAATCCAAAGAATTCCCATATTGATGGCTAACTTTTTTTTTTTCAGGTGTGAATAGGTTGTCTTGATTTCATATTTCATATTCTCCAACATGAGCAGTAGTAGCTTTGTACTGTGTCCTTGTCTTTTTTCCTTTCATTTTATGACAGGCAGCGTTAAGGTGTAGTACCGCCACCTACTATGTTGGAGTGTCAGCAAGTTGAAATGTTACTGGCGCTGGGTTATTTATGCTATTATCACATGTGTGGTACTAACGTGATATCAATATAATTTTTTTTAAATATCATGTTTGTCAAAATCAGTATATTGCAACACCCTTACACTAGATGCTGAAAAAGATGCAAGCGCAACCATCAAAGACGTCCGTCTAGCACATATAAAATTGAGAGTCGTAGAAAGCGAAATCATTCTGTATGAATGGCCCCAAAGGTTTTTGTTTTTTTTTGCAGTAAATGTTCTTACAATTTGTAAATATGTTTTTATTATATGACAATGTATTGGCAGGCTATCATCACACTGATTTTGGCCACGGACATGGCCCGGCATGGCGAGATTCTGGACTCGTTCAAGCATAAAGTGGACAATTTTGACTTCACCAATGAGGAGCATGTGACTTGCGTATGTATCATACACCCTTTCTGCCAAAACCACATCTTTAACTAGTTTTAACCAGCAAAAAGATTGTTTTTCAGCAGTATATGGCATGAATTTGACAGGAACAGATTTGTTGACAGTTAGACAAGTAAGGATTTGTCGTCTTCTCATGTGTTCAGCTGAAGATGGTTCTTATCAAATGCTGTGACATTTCCAATGAAGTCCGGCCTACAGATGTGGCAGAGCCGTGGGTGGACTGTCTGCTGGAGGAATATTTCATACAGGTTTGCTGACTCTACATCTTGTGTTATAATTGCTCTACAGTGACAGGTGGATTTGTTTACACTGTTTTGTGTTTGTTCAGAGTGATAGAGAGAAATCTGAGGGGCTTCCTGTGGCACCCTTCATGGACAGAGACAAAGTCACCAAGCCCACAGCCCAGATTGGCTTCATTAAATTTGTTCTCATCCCCATGTTTGAAACTGTCATGAAGGTAGGTGAAATAGTCAAACAGTAAAGTAATAGTTCACCCAAAATGCAAATTCTGTCATCATTTGCTCATTCCATGATGTTTCAAATCATGTCACGTTTTTCCTCTCAGCTCTTCCCTCAGATTGAAGAGATTATGGTGCAGCCTCTCAGAGACTCACGGGACCATTATGAGGAGCTGAAGCAAATTGATGATGCCATGACCGAGGTAAACACTCCTCAGCTCATAGTCATAGCTTACTGAAAGACATACATTATATACACACATTTTTTGTATATTATTATATGTATATATATATATATATATACAGTGGGGCAAAAAGTATTTAGTCAGCCACCAATTGTGCAAGTTCTCCCACTTAAAAAGATGAGAGAGGCCTGTAATTTTCATCATAGGTATACCTCAACTATGAGAGACAAAATGAGAAAAAGAAATCCAGAAAATCACATTGTAGGATTTTTAAAGAATTAATTGGTAAATTCCTCGGTAAAATAAGTATTTGGTCACCTACAAACAAGCAAGATTTCTGGCTCTCACAGACCTGTAACTTCTTCTTTAAGAGGCTCCTCTGTCCTCCACTCGTTACCTGTATTAATGGCATCTGTTTGAACTCGTTATCAGTATAAAAGACACCTGTCCAAAACCTCAAACAGTCACACTCCAAACTCCACCATGGCCAAGACAAAAGAGCTGTCAAAGGACACCAGAAAAAAAA
>NW_015505258.1:308641-337442 GCF_001515645.1 Sinocyclocheilus grahami | reverse complement strand
TTTAAGCATGCTTTACTTTGTCAGACAGGTTCTATTTAAGTGATTTCTTGATTCAACAGGTCTGGCAGTAATCAGGCCTGGGTGTGGCTTGTGAAATTTAACTCAGCTTTCTAAAATAATGTGGTTAATCACAGTTCTTTCATGATTTAACAGGAGGGGGCAATTAATTTTTCACGTAGGGCCACGTAGGTTTGGACAGCTTTTTTCCCTTAAATGAAATTATCATTTAAAAACTGCATTTTGTATTTACTTGCATTATCTTTGTGTAATATTTAAATTTGTTTGATGATCTGAAACATTAAAGTGTGACAAACATGCAAAAAAATAAGAAATCAGGAAGGGGGCCAACACTTTTTCACACCACTATATATATATATATACAGTATAGATACATAGATAGATTTATATATATATAGAGCCCCATCTTGCTAACATAAAGGTATGTTTTTGTTCATTGAGGCACAGAAGAAAAAAACAGAAAATATGTCATTAGGAGGGAAGAAGAAATAAGCACTGCTGTGAGCATAATGATACTGTGTAAGTATATTTGATACATTATACAGTGAGTACAGTGTTTTGTCCTTTTAATATTTCATGAAAGCCATTCTTTTCACTGTTATATGTTATATGTTATATGCTTTATGTTTTCTTTTTCCTTCACTTGCATCTTACAGTTATTTTCCAGTAATCTGTGCTTTTTATAGTGGAGCATTATTGGAAGAGTGATCATATGGCTGATGAGTTTTCTTGTGTAATTTTAGGAGTCTGATTTTTGACCCGTCTGCACTGTGTGGACAGAGTTCTGGCACGAGGATCTGTGAGACGCTGGGCTGCTGTTGAAGACGGCTGGTTTGAATCCACTGAATCTAAAGGGTCACCCAATCGACTCATGAAATCACAAGTCGCTTCCTTTTGCCAACAGACTGCTAGGCCGGTTTGATTATTTCTTTTTGTCATCAATCAGATATAAAGCCTTTTCGGCTGACATGGGCATATATATTTATCACTGCAGTTTTAGTCCTGTTTGGTTGTTTGTTTTTGTCATGTTTTACAGTGTTCAATGGAAAAACTGCATTTCTGTTGCATGCACATACATAGCATGTAGTCATCTGAAAGGTTTGTGATCCCAAAGCAATTTGGAGACCGGATTACAGCATGACGTATAACCGTAACTAGTGCCTTTTGAAAATGTGTTTTGATGATTATAAAAGGTCAGCACGATATGATACGGTTCCTTTTGTCAACTTTTTCTCTCCTGAGTTCCTCCAGAACACAGCAGTTCACATTTTAGGTGGTTTTGCGGTGAGCACAATACCACTGTAAATCTGAATATCAGCTTTTAAGGAACCTGAGAACTCCCTTTGCAGTGTTTTGATTCAGTTTCCCATTATTTATTTGGTTATCGAGGTTTTAAATCAATGCATTTACACTAGAACATACAGAAAGATGATACAATTTAAAGGAAAATTTGATCATAATTTACACACCCTCATGACTTTTTTCCTACAGAAACATAAGAACTACATAAGAAGATACTTTGAAAAATGTCTCAGTCCTGACTTTCATTGTGTGGACAGTTGAAACATTCTTAAAAATATATATTTTTTAGTGTTCTGCTGAAGAAATAATGTCATACAAGTTTGAAAACAACTTGAAGGAGAGTAAATAGCAGAATTTGTTGGGTCACCATCCCTTTAAATTATTCAATTTCTTCTTTTGCTGTCTGAAAGGTCATACCAGAAGTCATACCTGCTAACCACGTTCAATATTTCTACCCTTTGGCTCCATGTTCCCACCATTTTTTGTTCTCTGTATCCTGTTTGCTCTGGTTTGCTTCTAATACTTCCTCAAAATAAGACAATAAAGTCTGTGGGAGTTCTGCCTCCTGGCTGTTCTTTTCTCCTTTTATCAATGTGGTAATAAAAGCTCTCGCCAGGAGGTCACATGTTTTTGCTATTATGACAAGGTTAGGCCTGTACGCATCATTTCATTCATATGTTTCACTGTCAGCGTTTGGCGTCTTCGCCTTTAGAGCAGCACATTTTGATGGACGAAGATCACTGCACATATTTCCTTCGCTTAGGGCTGCGTAACTTGTAGAAACAGGATTGGAGTGCAAAGTTTGTCATTGCAAGCTATCAATTAAAGCAGCTCATTTTAAAAGATGAGTGGAAAGGGATGTATAAATAGACGTATTTTTAAGTCACGTGACCCAAAATGCAGGTCTAAAGCACAAATTATACAGCACTGTTTGTCTGTCATCGTTCCTGGTGCACAAACTGGAACATGTACACCTCAACCTGTATTTTAGAGTCACGTTTTTTCCATCTCAACTGGATCTGTTTGTGCCTTTGGCTTGTTTTCATGATAAATGGCATAATTTTATATACATTTCTTCATCTTGTTGCCTCTATTAGATGATGAGCCTTAATTTAAGCTTTCAATTACCCATCTGCTGGCGTGTCTTGCTTTGTCTCCACTCGACTGTGACATATTGAGTTCACAGATTATCAAAGTCTGTTTCATCACCCACTTCAGAGAAACGAAAACATTCGTTTGAATGAAAACAATGCTTCCAGTGCATCCAGGCCCGCCTTTACTTTTAGCTACATGCGCAAAATATTTACATTTTGATTGCATTTTTTTTTTTTTTTTTTACAGCTCTTGAGTGGAAAAGTCGTCATTTATGTCTCAGACATGTTCCAAAAAGTCCCAACATCACTTTAATCCTTCCCATACTAATTAACGAAAAGTCGTTTTGTACCTAGAAGGCACAGACTGACCCGTTAAGTTGTGTTTTGTGTGTGCTGGCACCTTCAGGTTTTGTCACCTGTGCTCCACTGACTGTTCACAGGGTGGCAATATTTCTCTAAAGAGCTCTTTTGTGCTTTCCACTCAGACCACTGAAAGAAAAGCAATTAGATGACAAAGGAAAAATTCTCAAGAGTGGAAACTGAAAACGGTAAAGAAAGTCACACCCAGACATATAAAAGTCTGGTTTTTGGTCATATAATAAACTTACTGTGTGAAGTATTGTATAACTTGGCACCATTTTCTGCATTTAATATATTTCTGACAAATAACTTTGAACCTTTTACATTTTTTTTTATATTTTTTGTTAAATGTAACATTGGTAGTTGTTTAATTAAATTTTCTGGAAATAAAATATATAATAAAATATTCAAGAAATGCATTTCTACAGTAGGTCACTAATCAAATATGCAGTTTTGTAGATTTTGTCGATTCCTCAATCAGTTTTTAATTGTAATAATATAATTTGTTAAACAAATATTAAGTTAGAAAAAATGTAAATATAAAAGCAAAATAACATTTGTACTAGTGGTCTCAGGCATTTTTATGAATATGAACATAAACGTAAAATAGAGTGCAATTTACTTATATTTATGTATCTATATACAGTGGTGTGAAAAAGTGTTGGCCTCCTTCCTGATTTCTTATTTTTTTGCATGTTTGTCACACTTTAATGTTTCAGATCATCAAACAAATTTAAATATTAGTCAAAGATAGCACAAGTAAACACAACGTGCAGTTTTTAAATGAAAGTTTTTATTATTAAGGGAAAACAAAATCCAAAACTACATGGCCCTGTGTGAAGAAGTGTTTGCCCCCCTGTTAAAACCGTGGTTTATCACACCTGAGTTCAATTTCTCTAGCCACACCCAAGCCTGATTACTGCCACACCTGTTCGCAATCAAGAAATCTCTTAAATAGGACCTGCCTGACAAAGAGAAGTAGACCAAAATATCCTCAAAAGCTAGACATGATGCTGAGATCCAAAGAAATTCAGAAACAAATGAGAAAGAAAGTAATTGAGATCTATCAGTCTGGAAAAGGTTCTAAAGCCATTTCTAAAGCTTTGGGACTCCAGCGAACCAAAGTGAGCGCCATTATTCACAAATGGCAAAAACATGGAACAGTGGAGAACCTTCCCAGGAGTGGCCGGCCGACCAAAATTACCCCAAGAGCACAGCGACGACTCATCCAAGAGGTCACAAAAGACCCCACAACAACATCCAAAGAACTGCAGGCCTCACTTGCCTCAGTTAAGGTCAGTGTTCATGACTCCACCATAGGAAAGAGACTGGGCAAAAATGGTCTGCATGGCAGAGTTCCAAGACGAAAACCGCTGCTGAGCAAAAAGAACATAAAGGCTCGTCTCAGTTTTGCCAGAAAACATCTTGTTGATCCCCAAGACTTTTGGGAAAATACTCTGTGGACTGACGAGACAAATGTTGAACTTTTTGGAAGGTGTGTGTCCCATTACGTCTGGTGTAAAAGTAACACTGCATTTCAGAAAAAGAACATCATACCAACAGTAAAATATGGTGGTGGTAGTGTGATTGTCTGGGGCTGTTTTGCTGCTTCAGGACCTGGAAGACTTGCTGTGATAAATGGAACCATGAATTCTGCTGTTTACCAAAAAATCCTGAAGGAGAATGTCCGGCCATCTGTTCGTGACCTCAAGCTGAAGCGAACTTGGGTTCTGCAGCAGGACAATGATCCAAAACACACCAGCAAGTCCACCTCTGAATGGCTGAAGAAAAACAAAATGAAGACTTTGGAGTGGCCTAGTCAAAGTCCTGACCTGAATCCTATTGAGATGCTGTGGCATGACCTTAAAAAGGCGCTTCATGCTCGAAAACCCTCCAATGTCGCTGAATTACAACAATTCTGCATAGATGAGTGGACCAAAATTCCTCCACAGCGCTGTAACAGACTCATTGCAAGTTATCGCAAACGCTTGATTGCAGTTGTTGCTGCTAAGGGTGGCCAGTTATTAGGTTTAGGGGGCAAACACTTTTTCACACAGGGCCATGTAGTTTTGGCTTTTGTTTTGTTTGGCTTAATAATAAAAACCTTCATTTAAAAACTGCATCTTGTGTTATCTTTGACTAATATTTAAATCTGTTTGATGATCTGAAACATTAAAGTGTGACAAACATGCAAAAAAAAAAAAGAAATCAGGAAGGGGGCCAACACTTTTTCACACCACTGTATACTGTTCAAAAGTTTGGGTTCAGTATGATTTCTTAAACACTTTGTACTGTTAAATTGATCAAAAGTGACAATGTTATTTTGAAAAATTATTTAAAATAATTGCTGTTCTTTTAAACTTTTTATTCATCAAAGAATCCTGATGAAAGAAATGTATCACTGTTTCCACAATAATATTAAGCAGCACAACTGTTTTCAACACTGATAATAATATTAATAAAATGATTCTTGAGCAGTAAATCAGCACGTTAGACTGATTTCTGAAGGATCATGTGACACAGAAGACTGTGCTTATGGCTGCGGAAATTTCAATTTTGCCATCAGGAATAAATTACATTTTAAAATATATTCAAATAGAAAGCAGTTGATTTAAATTGTAATAACATTTAACAATTGTCCTGTTGTTTTTTTTGTTGTTGTTGTTTTTTTGGTCCAATACATGCAGACTTCAGTCAAAAACAGTAAACCAACCCCAAACTTTTAAGTGTAACTGTTCTGGTCATTTTTAAACATTGAGGATAATAAGTTTGGTATCTGGTGCTCATTAGCTTTTGGTTTTAACAAGCACAAGTGTCCAGAGTGAGTCTCCTGGAAAGCAGCGCACATTATCTGTGTGAGGAACGGGCTTCTGGTAATTTGACTCTCTCTCTGCCACTTATCACCATTTATCGGTCCAGCGTCTCACTTGAAGCCGTGCTTGTCAGTGAAAGTGTGTTGGAGATAAGTTCCCTGGAACGTTTTTCCAAAACAGATTAAATCTGCTTTGTGTCACTGCGGTCGATGTGGTGTAAACAGTAAAGTCAAATTAAAAGTGATTTGGATTCTCTTGAAAGGACCGTGTTGTTTTGCTTTCCTTTATTGTCATTAGTTTCCAAATCCCTCTTGCTAATTAGGGGCTTTTCCACCAATGAATCCCGTTTGAAGTTTTATGATTTTCAGGGTATGGTGACAACAGCTACGTGTCGTATTTCAAAAAGCTGGACTGGATGTTTGCAGTGAAGAGACTGTCGAAGTGTATTTGTCAAATGTGCAACAACACAGAAGTACTTGTTGATAGCGAAAAATATAGTAGTCACCATTTGAAGTGGATCAAAAAAGTTCATCAAAGTTGTTCTGAGACAAGAACGCTTTCAGGACAACTTTGATGAAAGGTTTTGATCCACTTCAAATTTGGACTTGTGTATATAAAAACAAATGATATAAAACAAGAGCAAAAATAAAAAGACACGAGAAGCATGAATCGTGTTAACTCTGAGTCAGTAATGGACAGCAGTGGAGCTTTAATAACATTCCTCATCCAGACTATGAAACATCAAAGCTGTAGAACTCTCCCCTCGTACTGTATTTCCTCTCTAGATACTGTCTTTGTCTAAACACATAGGTCTCCTCCGGTCTGTGTCTCCTTTCTGTGTTTTCTTAAAGGGGGCCAGAGTTAAGGGTCAGTGTTTGGGCTGTCAGGGGCCTCTCCTTTAGGGGGGACGTCTAGATTTCAGTTCACCACAGACCCATGAATCATCTTCCTTTAGGAGACGAAACAGTACTGAGCAGAATGTTTCATTTCCTTTCTGCCCCAAACTCTTTCACCATTTTGAGACCCACCAAAGGCTTTGTAATGAAATATAAGGAGAAAATTGCATTTATATTCTTTTAGTTATTTTTTTCCCCCAATGCAGTAATGATGCATTGACATGGGACTTGCGATCAGGTGAGTCATAAGGATGATTCATTAGTTGTACTGATTCAGTGAGTTCATTCAGGGAATAATTTGTCTGAAGGATTCAGTAGACTTAAAGCTCTAAATACATTTATTCTGTTTACGGTAACACTTTTTTTTTCTTCCTTGCAGTTCAGTGAGTCATTTGTTGATTCACTGGCTGCTCAGAATTCATTTAGTGAAGGATTTGTGATGAAGAACTGATTCAAACCTCCAACTCTCGAGTTTATGAGTCTTTTGAATCATTTAAAAACCTGCTATTTTTTCAGCTAAAAAGAATTAAATATGGGGGCTGGGGGATATGAAATATATTCATTAACACTTTTTTATTGTCCTTGAAGTAATGACATGGAACTTGAGTTTGTTGAGTAAAGGATTTGTGATGAAGAACTCAGCATAGTGATTCAAACCGGTAACATTTGAGTCCTTTGAATCATTTAAAAACTCATTTGTTTGTGAATCAGGTGGGACCAACTCCTTTGTGACAGACTAAAAAATAAATGAAATATAGTGGGCGGGATGTATTTATTCTCTTTACGTCAGCACTTATTAATTCTTCTTAAAGGGAGTCAATGAGTTTGCGAAGAATTCGTGGAAGGATTCAGCAGACTGATTCCTGAGTTTGTGAATCTTTTATATGCATACATTTGAAAACCTGCTCATTGAATCGGTGGCAAAATCAGTTCATGAAACTTGTTCCCTAAGCCACAGCTCTTAAACGGTTAATAATGTGGACTTTTTTTAAATCTAAACCCCGTTATTTAATAGAAATTTTTTAAAAGACACAATTGTCCAGTTCCTCAGACAGTCCAAAGGCAAACCAAGAATGCTCTTCCTGTGAGGTTTGCGTGGCTTCAGGGGCATTCCTTAGATAAAGTCAAACCGCAATCTCCTCGACAGACAGCTTTTACAGGACACCTCGCACTTTCCAGACAGCGAACACCTGTAGTGCTCATCAGGTCATTTGCAGTCTAAACAGTTAAAGCGTTACAACAAAAACCAGCTGTCTGTTTGTGAGCCAGACTGGGGATATCTGGGACATCTCGCAAGATTTATCAACAACCCGACGGTTAAATCCAGACAATGTGGTGATAAATATTTAGTTTAAAAGAGAGAAAAAAACAACATGCCTCAGAGGAGATGGAACAGACAAGCTAGTTTCCTTGAAAAGTCTGGAAGCCTCCTCTCAGGAAGGACCCACAAAACCTCACTCTGCATGAGATCATACTGCTCATAACATCACAAAATACACTGTGTGTCCATAATTCATGCCTGGAGAATCCTGCACAGCGGCCAAACATGCCTCAACCACGATTTAGGAGAGCAAAGTTTATGTGTTGGCAATAATGTCCTTGGAGAATTGCCTTATCTCAGTCATTTGACTGCTACATTTTTTTCACCCCTATCAACCTCTGCTGTGCTGTATTTTGAAGATGTTACTGTTTGAAGTGACTTCTGCAGACTATTCTTCAGTATATTCAAAACAACTGGGTCGAACTGATTTGGGATATATTTGAAATCTCAGTGTCATCTTAAAAACAATTGCACATGATTGGTGCGTTTCTCAAGACAGCATTGCCTTTGCTCCGACTTCTCTTTTATTCTTTTCCCCTACATTTTTATTTCTTCATACTGTGATGAAACCAGAACATTTATTTTGCTTGACTGTGTCCCACAAGAGTTCATCACTTCTTATTTACAAGGTTCTAAAGGTTTTATATGTCTGCAGCCGTAGACACTTTAATTGGTGGTTCTTTAAATAAAACAATAAATATAGGCCTCATTGGCATTTAATTTTGAAGCAGAAAAACATTACATTGACCATATACTGTATACTCCTGTTGAAATGCTCTTTCTTGTTTTGATACAAAACTAAAAATTGGATTTACAAAAACTTTTTTGCCTTTAAATTGTTTTAATATGTTCCTCTGAAAAGCCATTAGATAGTTTTATTGAAGCTGTAACCCTCTGTAGTATAACAAATTTGAATATAAATTCACATAAATAATAATTAAAATGTATTCAAATAATATTTGATATTTATTTTAATAGTTATCTATAACATGTATATTTTATTTTACATTCTAAATCAATTTTAAAACAATACACATCATTAATATTTATCAGTTTGGGGTCAGTAAGATTTGTTTGTACATTTTTGAAGTCTTTTGTACTCAACAAGGCTACAATTATTTGATTAATAATACAGTAAAACTGTAATATTGTGAAATATTGTTATTGCAATTATTTTTTTTAAATAGACACACATAATTAATAATAAAAATGTATAATATTAAAAAATTATATTAATTTGAATAATTATATATAAAAATGAATAAAGTATTTATATCACACACACACACATATATATATATATAAGAAAAACTGAGTAAAACTGTAATATTGTGAAATATTATTAAAATTCCAAAAAAAAAATTCTATTGTCAGTGTCACATGATCCTTCAGAAATCATTCTAATAAGCTGATTTGCTGCTCAATTATAATATATTATATATTGTAATTAAATGATTTAAAAATGGTACATCATTCCAAAACATTTCATGAAGGATGTTTATTATATTCACTTCTATTAAAAATAGGAAAGGCAAGATGATACCTGAATCTAAAGTATGCTGTATTAAAATTTTAAAGTGCCTTGGGACCCCAAACAGAACTTAAAAACGGTAAGAGAAAAAAAAATCAAGTTGTCTGCGAGCGATCGGGCCAGATGTGTTTACATCTCCCAGTTCTACATTTATCTCCAGCAGGCATCTTGATTGCAGTTTGGCAGCAGATCAACAGCTGTATGTCGGCTGTGCCTCAAGACAGAACATAGGATTGCGATTATCCACGCCTCCTCTGAACATTAGCACTGATATTAACCCTAACACACTTCACCAATGTGCTAAAGAAGACCTCTGCATCCAAACACACATGTAAAGGTTTTTATTTGACCTATCATTATCACCTAGGCTTCAGTTTGTTCTTTATTGTCTGGTAATAAAAAATAAATGCGGAAACACAGAGTGTTGCAGGGTATAATCACATACGGAAAGAATGATTCGGGTTTGTGAAAATCGGTGTTCCAATGATTGGAAATTTGCCAGGATTGTTGCAACCTAAAGTGGAAATGCAATACTTTTTCCATGCAATTAATACAATGCATCTTTCCTTGCAACAAATGGACGAGGTTCACATGTCTCCAGAAGATTCGACAGCACCTGATCAAGGCCCATAAGCCTGCAGCACCCAAATCGCACCACTGGAAGAATTTTCCAAGGAATACATGATGGGTGCAGCGATGCCTTCACATGCCGCAGATGACTGTTCCCTCAAACTCAGCAGGGAAATCTTATTTATAACCAGAGTGTCAGTAGATATAATCATTTACAGACCGACGTGATAGAGCGCTGGCCAGATGTGTGCGCACAGGCCTGCGACAGCCAGTTCTGTAATTACGAAAAGACCAAGTCTCACTCATGGTATTGTAAAGACAGGCTTGGAGTGGAGCTCCAGCCGTTCCATTATGCCATTTAAATGTGGATTTTCTTTCATCTTTCATTCGAGTCGGAGCTACTTCTGAGGTTCCTAATGCTTTCCTAGGATGAGCCAAAACATGTTTGTTTGTTTTGTCATCTAAAGACCCTCTTCTCGCTTCTCACACTTTGGGAATTTCCACAAAGAAGTCTGTGTGGAAAGACAGTTTCCACTAGGCAGGAGAGGAGTTAAATAATCACACTAGCTGCTCCAGTGCTCTCTCTCTTCAAACACGCTTTGGAACGTAACATGGGTTTTGCTGGAACGGTCCCATCTGGAAGCCACTCGTTCGGGTCAAGAGACAAATGGGAGCTGGGGGAGGGGTCTGTCACGTAGGTGAACCTTTGGGATGTCCAAACACACTAATAAATTCACCACTATTTGTTTTCCACAAGCAAGTGAATTTATGGGTGTCTTTGAGTTTCTTGTATAATAGGAATGTGTTGAATTTAATTAAATGTGTTTCATTTTCCAGCTGTTTTTGCATCACATAATCAATAATAAAAACGTATAATAAGAAATCATATTTATTTTACTCTCTCTCTCTCTCTCTCTCTCTCTCTCTCTCTCTCTCTCTATATATATATATATATATATATATATATATATATACAAACACAAATTATATTTATTTTACTATTTATATATACATTTTTAGGTAGCATTTATATATATATAAGTTTAGGGTCAATTTTTTTCAATGTTTTTAACAGAACTGTGAAACCTTTTTTTTCAGGATACTTTCATGAATAGAAAGTTCAAAATATCCACATTTAAATGAAATATTACTTAGCATTATAAATGTATTTACTGTCACTTTTGGGGAATTTAATGCATTCTTGCTGAATAAAACTATTAATATCCTACTGACCCCAAACAAGAGTATATCAAATAGTATATTAATAGTATATACAACAGTATATCAAATGATTTTACATTATATTGTTTAAACATATAATATATTGTATAATATAGATGGATATAAAAAAAACTATGTATGTATGTACATATACATATACATATACATACATATATATATATATATATATATATATATATATATATATATATATATATACACACACAAACACACACACACATATTTTGTGTGTGTATGTATGTGTTTATATGTATATATATTAATGTAGACACATTAAAATAAATATTGTATAATATACAAAAAAAATACATAAAGGGTATACTATACATGCCACAATTGTTTTTATAATAATAATCTTTTGAAAACTGTGACACTTCAGCCTTAGATATTACTAAGCCTCAGTGCTCCTGAGCCTTTAAATCCAGAAAAAAGCCATCGGATACAGTTTCATCTGTGTTTTGTAGGCTTAACACAGTTGTCACGGTTTGCTGAAATAGGGAATGTGATGTGCATGTGCTCTGCAGATGTTGGGCTCTCGGTGGAGATGAAAGTGGGGTGGCATTGGACATTGTGTACCCATTCAGACCTCCCTGAGCTGTTTACTCACACACCCACACGAGACACTCAGTCCCCATTATAGTATGACACAATGAGAGTGGGTCTGCAAACATTGCTTATGGTCTGGATTGAGTCCTGTTCTCCGTTTGTGCTTTTACTCCAGGGGGTGAAGTGCTCTCAGAAGCACACACGTAATGGGATACCCTTCCATCCACCATCCACAGACCAAAGCTGTGCAGACAGATATTTCCACCATGTGGAAGTGACTCAAACTTAAAGCCAGCAGGACTTTTTTATATAAATCCCTCTTTATGTTGCTCTGGAATAATGATCAAGCTCCAGAATTCAGATCTCATTTCATATCGCATGCAGCTTTTGGAATGAGCCGACATGCAGACACTGCTTTTCTATTTTTCTGCCAAGTTCTATGTACGGGGCTCTTGAATCATATTGATTCAATGATTTCACTTATAATCCAATGAAAAGTTATTTAAAGAACATGATTTACCAACAGGGGACATCTTTTTATCTGAAAAAGATTTACTGATGTTTGAAACTGGAGTAGGTTGTGTTTTTGAGAGCTGAAGAGTTGTTCCATATGCGGCTCTTATCTATTTCAATGTCAGTACTTTCATTATAAATCTTACCCCCACCAGGGAGAGGATTTTAAGGCCTATCTGCAGAATTCATAACGTTTAAAACAATTCAATATCAAAGGACATCCCGTTGGCCCAAGCCAGAGCTATATCGTGCAATTTTTTATAATCTATGCATTTTATGCTTGTAAACTTAAACATTTTAAAATGATAAACTAGGTAAACTTATTTAAATGGATAACACAGATGAGGTTTTGTCAAAATTTCAAGAATGATTTGTGTAAGAATGATTAGCTTCTGTAAGAATGGGTGGTCAGTAATATTGGGCAATGTTTGCATTTTTTTAATGAATTCAAGGTTCTTGGATTTTCTTGTAATAATTATGACACAATTTACAGCTGTTTTTGAAATTGTGAGGAAAACATGATATTTGATGAAAGAAAGCATTAAAAACATAAAAAATAAAAATCTAAAATATTTAAATTATTACATTGTGTTATAAATATTACCAAATTAAATATTTGTTGAATATTCATCTAAAATGTAATGCAAAATAGGATTAAATAACTAAATCAATTACCTTTAAAATCATACATGTGAATATAAAAATATGTAAATTAATAAAAAAAGTAAAATAATTTTTTTTTTTAGGTATTGGTCTATACCAAAAACATTGGCAGGCAGGTAGAAAACCTACCTATAGCTTTATGTGTCAGCAGAAGAAATCCTTACTGTTAAAACTTATAAGGTCATTTGATTAAAGCTTATGACAATGTTTCCTCTCCGTATGGCACTTGTTAACCTTACACCGTCCTGAACTGATGCAAAATCTCCTTTGTGGTGTAAATTCTGTGTGAAATACATTCTTTCATCAGAGGAATTCTGCATTAGAAATCTTTAGACTCAAGCACAAGTGTAACCCAAATACCACATAAACATTCTTGCCAATCATCACGTAAGAAAACATTCACAGGACATTTTCTTAAGTAAGACAAACATTTCTTTGTTGTTGCATTGAAAGAAGAGGAAATAAGTAGCAGAATGCCTTATTTTTATATTGTTTGCTAAGTTATTAAGTCATTGCAACACCTCAAGGGGAATGTTTAGAGGAATTCCATTTAAATTAATGCACCTGCAGACTCTTCAGTCTTTACAGGCTCATTAGACAGAGCGTATCCGCTCAGAGACAGTTTGCATGAAGACATACAAGCTGTCTTTATGTGAAAGGTTACCTGTTTGTCACCTCATTATAGGAGTTGCGCCTACACAGGCCCTTATTACATACATGTGCATATGTGAGCTCTAAATCTTTGAATAGGGACGAAAGCACAAAGTAGGAAATGATGATCCTAAGATGGCATAGATGACGATTACAATGGAACAAAAACAGTGGCTAGACTCGTCGGTGCTTGTCCTACTCATCGTATTTCTGTCATTGCACTGCATATTGAGACAACAAACCACACACTCACGATCAAACACACCAAATGCCTGGCACACAACAGTATTGGTATAGATGTTTTTTTGGGGGACTACTTTGAAACTGCAGTTTTTTAAGTTATAAGCTACTTATAATGTAGAGAGACTTAAACCTTGAAAAAGTGAGAATATTTTAGAAAACAACTTTATGAATCTCTCTATCAAAGCATTATATATCTGGCACATAAGCAGGAGATTCTCAATAAGGGTGACACTGTTAAACTTGCATTGAAAAATGTACACTAAATACAACTAATGCAACTAGAAATAGAGTAATAAACATCAGAATTTAACCAAATATATCTTTACCACAGGGACTCTGTGAATGTTTTTTTAAACGAACCGATTCTTTAAAGGTGCGATTTCAAGTTTTCCTTTCTCTTTGGAGTGTTACAAGCTCTTGGTGCATAAAAAAGATCTGTAAAGTTGCACAGACTAAAGTCTCAAATCCAAAGAGATATTCTTTATAAAAGTTAAGAGTCAACCACACCGCGGACGAAGCGGAGTCCAGCCCGGGGTCGTCACATGTGGTTGCCGCAAGCCGGCTGCGCCGTTCTCAAGCCCGCCGGCCTCCATTCACTCTAGTCCACCGGCTGCCGCTCACTCTAGCCCCCGACCTCCACTCACTTTAGCCCGCAGGTCCCGCTCACTCTAGCCCGCCTACCTCCGCTCACTCTATCCCGCCCGCTGCCGCTCACTCTAGCCCACCAGCCTCCACTCACTCTAGCCCTCAGACCTCCGCTCACTCAAGCCCGCCGTGTGTGACGCTGTGTGTTTCGTTGTGAAAGCGAAACTACTTTTGAGGTATTCAGCCAATCACAAAGCACTAGATAGCTGACCAATCAGAGCACACCTCGCTTTTCAGACCGATGAGCTTTGTAAAAATTGACGCGTTTCAGAAAGGCGGGGCATAGAGGAGAAACAATAATGTACAGTATGTGGAAAATAATGTGTTTTTTGAACCTTAAAACGCATAAACACATTTCATTAATACACAAAATAATGTTCTTTTTAGCAACATTATATGACCCCTTTAAAATGAATCAATAAATCAATTATGAACCAAAGTAAAATTGCTGTAAAATGAGTCAAAATGATGCAGGTGAAAATAATTTCAATAGGAATTCGCACAATTTAGAATTTTGAATTAGGGGTGTGTGAGGCGAAACATTTGCACCACATGGATTCCATGATTCAATTTTGTTTATCGTTCATCATGCAAAAACACAGCGTTTACCAATATAAAGATGCTTAGGAAGTGATCTCTAAGTAGTGCTTCATGCATTGCTACATTATTGATATTACATATACTTTGCCTGAAAAAAATTCACCTAAATATATAGACACATCTGCCATTGTTCAGTGAATTTTCTCAGACAAAATCCAGTCATTTCAACAGGAATCCACACATACGTGAATTTCATGCAAGTGCAAAAAATTTCCCAACACAGATTTTACAACAAGTTCAAGTTGGTCGCATAGATTCACTATATTAACCAAAAGAAAGCTGCTTGGTTTGAAAGTGACCTCTGTGTGAGTGGTATACATCCCTACTGTACACTTTTGCCTGCAAAATTCCACTAATGTGACCACACCTTAAGTAACAAAATTCAGTCATCTTTTACTCACCCTCAAGTCAAACCTGTATGAGTTTGTTTCTTCTGTTGAACACAAAAGATATTTTGAAGGACCCAAAAGTTGCTAGTAGCCACTGATTTCCATAGTATTTTTTTCCATACTATGTTCGGTTGCATTCTTCAGAATATCTTCTTTTGTGTTGAAAAGAAGAAACAAACTCATACAGGTTTTAAACAACTTGAGGGTGAATTTTCATTTCTGGGTAAACTATTCCTTGTTGCTAGTTTTACTCGCCAGCGCTGGATGGGAAAATACAAAATACCATGTTTAACTTAAGAATTAAAAATATGAAATATTTAAAATCTACTTAAAATAAAAGATACATTTTTGCTATATCCTGACCATATAACTAATCTATAATTTATAAATTGCATACATGTCCTTTAGGACATGTCAACATTTCAGATAAAATTTTACAACACACGAAGGATATGAATCAGCCTTCATATCATTAGTTGTTGATAGCCACATCACACCATAAGTGGAAGCAGATTACGTAAGTCACTTTTTATGTGATGAATCATATTTAAAAAAACTACCACCAATTATATTGGTATACAACAACAAAAGTTGAGCAAGACACATTTTAGTGTTGTTTTTATGTGTTATTATTCCATGCTTAGTGGTGCAAATGTACCCAAAGAACAGAAAGTGTCAAATGTCCACTCATTGTCCAACCATAGACAAATAACTCAGTACTTTTGTAGCTCTACACACATTTTAGTAGTTTAAAAGATCAGAAAAGTCTTGAAACAATGGCCTGCTGTTCCAGTGTAGCAGTGTGGTGTGTGTGTGTAAGCATCTGATAGCTAAATTAGAGAATGACTTGTTAATGATTTACAAAAGTTATACACTATAACCTTACAAGGACGCCAAATGTCACTTTGTACTACAAAACTTGAAAACACTGTAGATGCATGATTTCCAGAAAAACAATTATGTAAAGCAAGAAAATATTGTCTGTCTAACTCTGATGTCAGACGACAAAGATGTCATGATAATTTGAATACATTTACATTCGCACTAAATACATTTTACATTACAATTAAAATAAACAATGTGTATCATATGTAAACTACAAAACGATGTAAACATTCAAAACAAAAACAGGGAGTAACAGCTGGTCAAATGTCATTGACTAAGATCCACCCTCGCTGTCTCTTTTACCTCCTCCAAAGCTGTAAATGCTTTAGCTTAGCCAGTCACAAAAGGCCATGTTTACCTGAACTTCCCTCCAATCTGTCACCTGTATTGACCAGTGTCCTGACCCAGCTGACAGTGTTTACTCAAGCCCATAGTCTGTCTGTTTGCTTTCTCCTCCAGTCAAGCTCTCCAGTACATGTGTCCAGCGGTGATGTGCTCCCTGAGGAGGTCACATACTTGGGCCACCCAGTAAGAAACCCATCACCTGGAAATAAGAGCTCTGATGAGCCACAGCTGGAGGACCTTCTCTTCAAGAGGCAATTCGCTGTGTAATATGCCACTTCTAGCATCGTAAACATTTGCAGGTCTGATGTATGGAAATCAGTATCCTATTGTAGAGATTCAGTTCAGATAATGAAAGTTATTAAAGTTGGCACGAAATAAAAATTCACCAGACTTATACAGACAATGACGTCATTGCTCTAAAGCAGTGGCTCCCAAACTTTTTGCAGCGTGCACCCCTTTCTAGTGTTTGACACATGTCAAGCACCCCCACCACCGTACTCCTGTTAAATTTTTTTACTGCAATACAAGTATTCACTGTATACAGGGTTTGACATTAACTCTTTTGCTCACCAGCCACTGTGGCTAGTGGTTTTCCAAAATTACTAGCCACTCAGCATTTTCACTGGCCACAATTTTGAACAGTGAAGCAGCTGAAGTGGCATTTAGATGCATTTACGCAGACAATTGAATGAAGCTGAAATGTAGCATGAATGCATTAACACTGCAAAATTACAACAGCATACATAATGCTATGAGCTTGGTGTTTTACATCAGGTTTTTTTATTTACAAATATGAAAAGTTGTAAAAAATACAAAAAAAAGTTACTTTTAAATTTGAAAGCAAAATCAGTCACATTGACATTATTGTACTAAAATATATGCCCTAAATCGCTTAATATTAACTACTCGTTTGAAGTCTTGTTTAAAATCAATGTCGAATTTACAATCGTACTGATTTTCGGGGAAAACTGCACTCTCTTAGACGTCTCATGTTAATTAATTAGGCTAGGCTTTATGTAATAAATATAAAAACGATTTTTTTTTTTTACCATAGTATGTTTCTTCTGTGTGCAGTTGTGTTCATTTGTTTCGATTTCTCCATGAGATTGTCTCACGTGAGTCTCAACTGCCGCAACCTTGTTACTATTGATTATCCATTATGAATTGCCGTTTAGGCCTACACCAAGTGTAATAAAATCATTCTCGCCGAAATTTTGGTGCTTCCCTAATTCAATGTTTTAATAAGATTAGATTAGTTGTCCGGTCGGGCAAGTAAAATTCTCTTTCACTTGCCCCTTCAAAAAAAGCACACAGATCATCAAAAGCATTCTTTCGCGCACCCCTGCTGGTCGGTCTGTGCACCCAGGGGTGTGCGCACCCCAGTTTGGGAACCGCTGCTCTAAAGCGATACAAGCCTCGATACGAGCGTCACTGAAAGCTGCCAGGATTTCTCGACACATGCTCCGAAGCCTCGGCACAGAACATAACATCACTAGTCGTGGTTTTGTATATCTTGCCTGTCTTTGGATTATTCTCTTGCCCTCTCTTTAAGACTCTGTTTGACCCTTGCCTGAACTATTGCCTGTGTTTCGGATTACCCATTTGGATTACCCTGTTTGGACATTGTTTTCCGGAGATCGACCACGCCTGTTTACCGGACTACTCTTTTGTTTTGCCCATGATATGCCTGTTTGCCATTGTCCGACCCTTGCTTAGTTTTGTAATCACGTTGTAAATAAAGATCTGCAGATGGATCTGCACGCCTCTCGTCTCCTTCGCCCCATAACAGATTTCATCTTACTTTTTGGCCAAATGACAACAACTGCACCAAGCTGCATATTTTTGCTTTGAATAAATTTAGGCATTTTACCTCTTCAAGTGTGGGCTCCATATCACTATATGGGCCATAAAATCCAGATGTATGAAACATAATACAATATAAAACAATTTTTTTTAGATATAAATATTTTGTCTAAAGGTTAAATAAACTGGTCCATTTAAAATAGATTTTTCTGAGTTATTTCGTATGTCAGGCTTTACAGTGTTAAAGTGCTACCATTTATCATACATTAACACAAACAAACAAAAATAATTAAATATGTTGGTCTTGCTGGACATTGAAATGTAGCCTATGATTTCCATAGTTTAAAAAGTACTTAATATTGTTCATGGCTGATTTTCATATTTTAAGATTGAAAGTCTGGGGAAAGGAGAAAACATACTGCATGTCAGTTTTAATGTGACCACAAAAACACAAAACGGTACCCCTCAAGTCCCTCATGAAAGTACCCAAAGTTGAAGAACTATATATTTTGGATAAATCAAAATAATCTAACATAAGTATCCCCACATGATCTACCTGTCTTGTAAATCTACTATCAAATCAAATTAAGAAACATGTAACTTTGAGTGTGATTTTGAAGAAAACGTTGTTTCTCCTAAACATAGTCTATATGAAATAAAACAATATAACCTAATATAGATTTATACACAAATATGTTTTCTGCTTTGTTAATGAATATGATATATAAGTTACCTACATTACACAAAGAGTGTAGCGCTAGAAATGTATCTGAGGAGTTGCGGGCTGTTATTTGAGAGGGCGCTATGCCTTTAAGAGTTTCCGAGCGAGCGCTGCCTGCGAAACTTTGGGAGGCCGTTGGACCGCTGCACTTTGGATAATGAAGGAAGTGACGAATCCGCAATACTAGGAGAGAGAGAAAAAACTCCAGAGGAGAAAAACAGAAACTAAGGTTGAAGTCAGCGTGAAGCGCACTGTACTGAATGAAGGCGAGCGTCAGAGGCATGAGCACGAGTCGGCAGGAGCTCACGAATCAAAGTTCCCTCAATGAGAGACGCGACACGAGTGCAAACACCAGATTGATCCGTGCGTGACGCGGCTCTCATAAATGTTTATTTACCAAACGTGAACAGTCTCTAGACCTGTTTTAAAGGACTTTATGAATTCTTTTGTATATCCGGCTTCCACGAAATATGGATGAAGTAGTAAAAGTGGAGCCGCTGTGATGTTTTGAGGAGATGTGTCTGAAGAAGAGTCTTGTGGAATGAGTCGAACCGCATCAGCGACTGTTATTCCCGTGGATTCTCCTTCTGAGCTCGCTTTTTGAGTTTTCGGATTATCTGGAATGTTTGCGAGGTGGATTTCGCCGGGTTCAGTTCGGTTAACTCTCTTGCTTTGGCTGCTCACGGTGACAGTAGCTCTCGGGTCTGCTTCAGAGCTGAAGGTGAGGGTTCGTTTGGCCGATGGACAGATCACTGATGAACTTCTGGAGGCGGACAGCGAGAGAGACTCCATCACTGTGGAGTTTAAACAGGGAGATGGGACTCTTATAACTTTTGTGGCCGATTTCAAGCAGGTAAATTGAATATTGTGGCCAGGATGAATGTTTGTGGTGGTTTAATCTGATTGTCACATGATATCACAGAGGTGTGTTGAAATACAATACATTTCTTGACTTTTATTTTCTTCATTTTTCGTTCATAGTGGATGAATTATTTGTTGATCAGTCTGAATGTCAATTCACGCATTTCATTTGTACAGTTTTACTCTTAAACAGTTCTAAGTGATATTACATGAAGACAGATGCTCTATTACTTTCAGAATAAGCCGTATATTTTCTGCTTATTTAAACTGAACGATCTTAAAATGATATTAAGAATCATAAGTTATTATTGTGTTTTGGAATTTCACAAATTTCACAAACCTTTTGCAATTTTTTACATATTTTTGCATTTATATTCATTCTGACACCGTATTATACTTTCAGACAAACAAAATATGCTATATACATTTCTATATAAATGTATCATATTTAGCATTTTAACGTTTTATATATTATTAATAATTATAATTTTTTTATTACTAATTGTGAAAATTCTTTTTTCTTTCTTTCGTTTTTATACAGTAATGATTTAGATGGCTGATACTGTAATCCAAAGCAAAGTACAATGCATTCAATGTATCTTCTCAAAACCCATGTGATTTGAATGATTTTACCAACATTTCTAGCTCGACTGCATTTCTTTTTTTCATTTACCAGGCCATTTACAGTGATAAAGCCTCAAATATTGGTGATTAAACTTGTAATTTGAGAAGTAGTAACTTTTCCCTCCTTATACCATTATAATCAGTGCATTTGTGTTAAATCGTCCACATTAGCGCTGAACGTCTGACCTGAGGTCAGATTCTTTCACCGGTGATCATGCCATCAGGATTAGCAGTGGCACCGTCACTGCCCTCATCTGCCTCAGTTCAGTCACGTCAGCAGCCCTCTGCCCTCTCGCGTCCCCTGATCCTGCACAGACGTGGTTAGTGTGGGGGTTTGGATCACATTTGGGAAGGCTTGAACTTTTCCTTTCCTCTTTTTATCAGTTCCACTGGCAAGCCTGTCTCCATTCTTCTCGCATGTGTTTCTCATCTCGAGTTTCCCCTGTATCTCAGGGATTTATGGAAAGTTGAATTAACGATGACTTCCAGCTGGATTTACTGCACGCTGCACTGCAAAGGCTTTAACGGGGATGGAGGAAGACAAATGCTCATTCATTACAAATATTACTGAATGAAGTATGGTTTTGCTGGCATCTGCCTAATCCGGTGCTAAGTGAACCCTCTGGGTTTGATCTCCATAGTAAAAGTATTTTTCTTTTGTTATCTTTTCTACTCATTTCTTTTACATAAGCATTTGATGACAGATTTGGCACAGCACAGCTCTTATCTTTCGTTTATCAAAGCTGCCTGTGATTTCTTCACATCAGAAAATATTAGTTTTCTGGAATTTACATGGATGAAATGCCTACCATGGCATATTTTAGACCAGATTCAGCCGATATTGTTATTTTGTCTTTTACATGGCATCATTAAAGAGATAAATTCAAGAAGAGAGAAAGTTTTTCCTCCTGATTAATGTTTTAAAGAAGGCTCGTACAGTTTCCTCATCTCTGCACAAATTATATAGCATGGTGTTGTTTTGTCACCATTCAGTTCCAGTTTCAATAGAAATCAGATGAGATTGGAACATCACGCGTATCTAAAAGGAAAATATCAGTGGTTGTGGCAAATTTTTTATTTTTTTTGCATACATTTACATTTCCAAAGCATGCATTTTCATAATATAACATGGTATATCCGAGTAAAAGACTAGCCTTTTTTCCAGTCTGTGGAAAACATTTGGACTGTTTGAGATTCTTACACCATTTGGTCTGCTTCAGCTCCATTTCGGGGCTGCAGGAATTCCAGTAACCAATCACAATCCAGCAGTGACTGTTTGGTGGAAGAGATACCATGTGTGATCATGAATCTTTCATCTCCAACTCAAGCTCTTCTCTTAAACTGTTCCATTGTTTTTCTAGTGGTATTGTGTTACTCAGCACTCTGCCTCTGCCCATCGGCAGCGGTGAAGATGAATTCATCTCAGCTTGCATCCTCTGCCAACTGAGGAGCAGAGCAGTCTGCCTTTATGCTCATCTCTCTATTGGGATATCTGTGAACTGCTTGGACTCAGTCCAACCCTCCTATTTGCTTTGAAATGTTATCGGCACGTTCATTTTTGGGCTTGCTGGAAACTTCATTATAGATTCAACTTTAGGGCAATCATTTATTCTTGCTTGTGGCAAAATGTGTTGCGTTGGCTTTGGTATGAGAAACTCCTCATAAGTTCAGTGGCATTTTGAAGTTGTTTCGCTTTTCAATTTGTCATTTTGTCACTTGTAGGAACTTGTCTGTCTTTTATGTCCCCGTTTTTTAATCAGCATGCAGTGTGTTTGGATGCAATCCAGGTGCGTGAACCTGCCCAGTCTAACCTGTTTCAGGAGGTCCCACTGAGTCTGAGTCATGTGAGATGGATGTGACCTTAACCACACACCGCACAGGCTTGAACAACCTCTCTCATGAAGCGTTATGACACAAATGGATGTTTAAAAGATTTATGTCAAGATGAATGACAGACCACACCCGTTGTGTAGACTTTGCTGTTTTACATTACAATAAAGGAACTAAGAAATTGCATGAATGGTGAGGTATAAATATTGCACTGCAAAGTGCTGTATTTAGAGGTGGTTTGTGTCAGAATGCAGAAATGGCACAATTTGCCTTTCAAATCACTTGTAAAATTAGATTTTTTTCACCTCACAAAATGGCTGCTTGCAATATGCAAAACGGTGTGCATTGTCTCTAACTAGTTTCAGATAAATACAGGTTGAATTAAAATTTTCATGCAAGTGTGTCGGCAACAGGCGGGCCATCTCTGGCAGCCCTTTGGCTACAAGCTGATGTCTTTATTTAATGCAGAATAAGGCAGATGTTGACCCTTTGAATGCTGCCAAGTAGGAAGAGGCCTCTTTTACCCGCAGAGAGAGCGGCACACACCGTTATGCAAAATGCTTTGAACTGTTCAAGTCAGTTGATCCAGAGCACTTTTGCGCAGTGAGCAACTGAAATATTCTGATTTTTAATCATACTTTTCTTGAACCTCCAAGCACAGCAGTCCTTTAATTTGTGTGTGTTGCAATTTGGTAAAACTCTTGATTGCAGAGCACAGATTGCTTAAAAAAATCCCTGTGTGAATTCAAAATGGACTGTCTTCATGTTTGATAAATTGTCACAAGCAAATGGCAGTTTGATTGCTCAAGATTGCTTTCATTGTACCTTAGCAGCATACAGTGTACTTAATCAACATGGTAGTTTCTATCTCAGTCACTGGATTTGTAGATATGAAGGATACACAGATTTATACTTTTTTTTCAGTGGCAGAAGAATGGAGACCATAAATATTTGTAGTAATTGTGCACTGTAATTTTTGTTTTTGGTGGCTTAATGCAAGCAATATTCCCTAGCCAACTTATAAATTAACTTCTGATGCCAAATTTTTCACTTAGGAAAAAGTGAGAGAATGTGAGCATTGCAACAGATGTTTTACCTATTATTTTATTTTTAATCACTATTGAGGCATCAATTGTTCTTTAATCCTGTAATTGTATTTCCTAATAAAGATACTGGGCAGCTGCCTGCCGGCTCACCAAATCTAGTTTTTATTTGCATAGGAACTTTGTGAATGCTTCTGGACCCTGAAGGTATATGAAGAGCATTTTACTACTCATAATTCAATCACTATATAGCCGGAATTAGTTTTCATTGTTAAACATGCTTTATCATTATTAAGGATTAGCTTTTTCCTTAAAGCCCCTCCAAAACGGCATGTCTTAACAGCCACAAGAGAATAAATAACCTCTGATCTGTTTGATTCATTGCTTTATGAATCAAGCCTTGAGTTACATCAAATCTTGCGGAGTTCAACTTCCCTTTGAAAGGCATTGTATCACTCGGGGTTACATTTTTGTTTTCTTGATGAGGCAGATCTTCATAGAAATGAGATGTACAGGAACAGCATGAATCCTCCCTGGTGCGTTAGGGTCTTGTCTTTTCTTCTCCCACGCTCTGACGTCTCCCTCCGGGTCTTGTGCAATGCCTTTGTCTTGGTATGTTGTGTTGAAATATTGGCATAACGGTTGTAAAGAGGCATCAGGTTTAAGATCTTGATTTATTATTGAACACATGAGCCTTTGTGCCAAATCAAGATGTTTTGTTAGTTAAGAGATTGTTGTGGAAGGAGTAAACAGCCCATAGGAGGTACCGCCGTGATCCTGACTAGAGCAGATGAGCATATATCAGTGACCGTAAAATAGGCCTGGGCATTTGGTACACCTTCTTCGATATCGACAGAAAAAATGTTCGATATAGCGCACGATATAGGCACGTGCTATGAGTGACGCAGACAGCACACACAAACACGAACACATGCTGAAATGAGTGCTGTGCCTGCCTGTGATGAGGAGAGTGTGAATAAAGAATGAATATTAGTCGAATTTAAAATAAACATTTGCATTTGAATGTTAGGAGTGCGTCAGGGAGCGTCATCAGTGGAGCATGTGATGTGGTGATGATGTAAGTGACGTTGTTGCATTTTAATGTTTTGTTAGTCTAGCCCACGAGATGCGCCGCTGCTGTGTTATGCATTCAAAATATTCGAGAAATATAGTTTCTTAGTTTGAGCTTCTAAGCTCAACGCGCAGAAGATCTTGAATGGGCTAAAACTGAAACCAAACCATTCACACAGAACACATATTCAGCGCATTTTTAGACGGACAATTATATGACTGCTGCACTCGCGTCTCACAGAAGAGATGTATAGAAAGCCATGCAAAGTTATAACTTTTAGAAAACACGTCACGAATTTGTGGAGGTTTATTCCTTTTCACTGCGTCTCATATGTTTTTAAATGCAGTCTGTGTGAATGGCGCTTCGGCTCTTTGGTTTAAGCGATGCATAAATACATGATGCTGTTTTGTTCATAATTGTTTATGCAGTTAATGAAATTATATTTGATTTTTATGAGTTAATTTAGACATAATGCACATTTTTATAGAGTTACTTGCTAAATGCGCTGCGCTGTGGCCTCAGGAGACAATTAGACCTATACAATAAAGACCTATTTAATTTGCATATAAAACATTAGAAATTAGATATTTGTTTAATTTTTATTGTGTTTGATTGTTAAAACAAAAAATATTTATATTATATAATATGTTATATAATATGTTAATTATAAATACAGTGGTTAAATTTAAACATTTTTATTCTATTGCTTTTTGGTTTAAAAAAAGGTTATAAAAATGTCAATAATTATCGATACCGAACGATATGAAACATTATATCGTTGATACATTTTTTAGCTATATCACCCAGCCCTACTGTAAAAGCACAATCAGACTGCTGTAACAGGGCAAAAACGTCCTTGCTGGGAGCAAGAGCTCAAGTTAGCCACATGCCAAATGGGAGTCAAAGGTCACACATTGACAGCTCTGTTGAAGCAATGGCGTTCCATTACCATTAGAGCCAAGTGCCTCTATTTTTGCCATGCTGTTTGGTTTTTGGTGTCATATTCAGAGGAAATCTACTTTAAGATGTTACCAAAACAGAATCGCATCGACTTTTATTTAGCGCAATACATGTTATGTTTTTGTTCTTAGGTGTGTAAGACCTCAAATTCCTTTTGTATTTAAGCACAGCTCAAGCATTTCTCCCACGCTCTGTCTGTTGTCCGAGGTTGCTGTTCATCAGAGCGAAAGGTTAAATGCTGGCATGCACCTGTGCCTTTTCACCAGCCTTCTTAGAAAACCAATTAAACATCTCTGCCGTCACAGACGGAGCTGTAATCTAGTTAAGGGAAATTCTAGATAATAGCGTTTCCATAATTTCTTCTCAAAGAGGAACCACATTTACAATAAACATTTAGCATACCTGATTCTTCTGGATCAGTTCTGCATGCCTTGTTATTTGTTTGTATTAGTCTTGAAACTTTCCCCCAGTTACCTTTTAACTGCTCTGGGTGTTTGGTTATTTGTAATGCATCTGGAATTTAGTTTCACAAGGGAAATTTCAAAGCATGCAGACCTGCATTCTGACTCGATTACTTCAGTCTAGTGATATGGCTTGAAGGAATAATTCACCTGAAAATGAAAATTGTCACTCTTAACATACCCTCATGTTGTTCCAAACCTGTAAGACGTTCTTTCTTCTGTGGAACATAAAAGATAGTTTGAAGAATGTTTCAACTGTTTTTGTCTATACAATGAAAGTCAATGGATTCCAAAACAACTTTGGAGTCCATTGACTTTCATTGAGTGGACAAAAAACATGAAGACATCTCAGGTTTGTCATAAGTCATACAGTTTTGGAGCAACATGAGGGTAAGTAAATGACTTTAGTTAGGAGGGCCGGAAATATACTTCACACAGATCAATGTTTGGCGAACACGCGTTTGTATGTATTTATGTGGTTGTAAAAAGTACTCAAGGGGGCTTTAGAGTTACCTTCAAATGTCTATGCCATTAAACCAGATGTGTTGTTACTTAAGTAGCAGCTATAAACATGTCAACGGTTGAATGTGTGCTATTGTATTTACTAAACTGTTGCTCCTCTATGACACTGAGAAAACTGACTGTTGAAAAGAAGAGCATTTATGTTAACACTACCTATGACACATTATGAATTATGTTCACATAGATTTGAAATATACAGTATGACGTGTGAAATCTTGCTTTCACATACGCATGCATTGGGCCTTTTTAAGTAATTGTTGGGGGAATTTAAAAAGGATCTTTATTCCTTCATCTAATCAAATTCATCCACAGATCTGTCTGTAGTTAACTCACATTTTGAATATGGTAATGCAAATGTTAATAATGCATGTAATGTGAAATCTACCAACTTGTTTGGGTTTTTTTCATTTCTCTTGTGTATCTGTTGTGCAGTACAAAGTTTTTTGATGACAACATGTGCATTATATTGCAACCACGCATCTTAAGCAATTCTGCTTAAGGCCTCTTGGGTAGATGTTATTCATGCCAGTTGTTACAATGGAAAGCCGCACTTTGCAAACATAAAACAAACATCTTTAATGTGGCAAAACAAAGAGCATTTAATTGACATGGTTTATAAAATCATTCATCAGTGTCACTGAATAGTACTGGCAGAATAAAAAAAATACATTCTATCACGTCTTTCATAGTTGCTCGTCTTTGGAGATGAATTGAGAGAGTGTTTTATGTTTTAGAGACACAAACAAACATGAAGTTGGAAGGCTAGTCTTATATAAACTACCACAAATTCAGATCCAAACAACAATCGCTTAGATACAAGTTCCAAAACTTTAGCACAAAATAAAGCAATAATCCTTGGGAAAGCTTGAGTCATGCTTTAGTTACACCAGGGGTCCCAAAACTTTTTTCTGCAAGGGCCACATCATTTTCCCTTTCTTTAATGGGGGGCCGGGTCAGAACAGAATATTACATGGGCCGGAGTGACTACTAGTATTATTGTGGAGATTTTATTATGATTTTAAATTTATTTATTATGCCTCCTAATGCTAGAATAGTTTATTTTGTTATGCACCATACAGACAAATGATTACTTTTCAAGAGACATATAGCCTATTAAAAGAGCATTGCTATTACTATCATAATGACATTTTTTCATATTCAGTGTTATTCAAAATCAAAACATTTACTTATGCATATTAATTAGTGTGAACTGTGGGCTTGCTTCTGGCTAGTGAGAAGTCCAATGTCAGGTTCCATTCCTGTCACAGCCAGTCTCGAAGACTGATGCAAATGTTCATCAGTGAGTCTTGATCTCATTGGAGTTTTCATCAGTTTCATCACAAGATGAATCTGAAGAACATCACAGTTCTGTAACTCAGCCAACTCAAACTGATAAGAAGGCAGGGCTTCATCAATGTCGGCAGCAAAGGGGTTCAAGAAAAGGTGGATTTCTTTAGCGTGGACATGTAGCTCACGGAATCGCACGTCAAACTCCGCCTTCAGCATTTCCAGCGCTTCCACGGACTTTTCAGCTGGAAAAGGAGCCACTGGTTTCTCAGCTGAGAGACTTTGGGTAACGGGGAGATGAGTGAAGTCTCGCTTTTGCACTTGTCCCACAAGCAGTGCTAGTTTCACCTCAAATGCTTTTATGTGGGAATACATGTCACATATTAGTTTCCCCTTGCCTTGGAGCTGCAAGTTGAGGCCGTTCAACATTTCTGTCACATCTGTTAAAAAGGCGAGGTCCCATTTCCATTCTGCATTGATCAGTTCTGGGACAGTTTTGCCCTTTGTCAGAAGAAAAATGCTCCTCAAAACTCTGCCGCAGCTAAACCATCGGACTTCAGTGTGGTAAAGCACATCTCCGTGAGCAGACTCTAGCTCGGCGAGAAAGGCTTGGAACTGCCGGTGTTTAAGTCTGTTTGCTCTAATGAAGTTTATTCATGACACCACCACCTTCATGACTGATTCCCACTTCAGAACTTTGCAGCAGACTGCTTGCTGGTGAATCAGGCAGTGGACTCGTAACGGTGGGGTTAGACCTCTTTCCTCCATTTCTTAATTCATGCATCCTATAAGCCCCCTCGACGCGCCAACCATACTAGGAGCCCCATCAGTAGTGATGCTGGCCAGCTTAGACCAGTCTAGACCCAGCTCTCCCATTGTTTGGCACACTTTACCAAAAAATATCCTCCCCTGTCGTAGTGCCTTTTAGACTTTGTAGGGCTGCTAGCTCCTCTGACACTTCAAAGTTTGAGCTAACTCCGCGAAGAAAAA
>NW_015505258.1:293250-307506 GCF_001515645.1 Sinocyclocheilus grahami | reverse complement strand
ACTTTGGGTAACGGGGAGATGAGTGAAGTCTTGCTTTTGCACTTGTCCCACAAGCAGTGCTAGTTTCACCTCAAATGCTTTTATGTGGGAATACATGTCACATATTAGTTTCCCCTTGCCTTGGAGCTGCAAGTTGAGGCCGTTCAACATTTCTGTCACATCTGTTAAAAAGGCGAGGTCCCATTTCCATTCTGCATTGATCAGTTCTGGGACAGTTTTGCCCTTTGTCAGAAGAAAAATGCTCCTCAAAACTCTGCCGCAGCTAAACCATCGGACTTCAGTGTGGTAAAGCACATCTCCGTGAGCAGACTCTAGCTCGGCGAGAAAGGCTTGGAACTGCCGGTGTTTAAGTCTGTTTGCTCTAATGAAGTTTATTCATGACACCACCACCTTCATGACTGATTCCCACTTCAGAACTTTGCAGCAGACTGCTTGCTGGTGAATCAGGCAGTGGACTTGTAACGGTGGGGTTAGACCTCTTTCCTCCATTTTTTTTATTCATGCATCCTATAAGCCCCCTCGACACGCCAACCATACTAGGAGCCCTGTCAGTAGTGATGGCCAGCTTAGACCAGTCTAGACCCAGCTCTCCCATTGTTTGGTACACTTTACCAAAAAATATCCTCCCCTGTCGTAGTGCCTTTTAGACTTTGTAGGGCTGCTAGCTCCTCTGACACTTCAAAGTTTGAGCTAACTCCGCGAAGAAAAATTAGCAGCTGTGCTGTGTCCTGCACGTCATTGCTCTCATCCAGTGTTAATGCAAAAAAATTCAAATTCTTTCACTTTCTCCTGCAGCTGGGCATATACATTATCCCCCATTTTTTCAATTCGTCTGGTGACTGTACTTACGGACAGACTCACCGCATTTAAGACATCTTTCTTATCAGGGCACACCTCCTCCGCAACAGCATTCATACATTTCTTGACGAACTCGCTGTCACTGAATGGCCTACTGCTGGTTGCAATCAGTTTAGCTAGCTCGAACGGATGACTGGTTCAGCTGGGTTTGGCGTACAAATGTATTCTGCTGAGCTGATAGTACACTTTTTAGCTTCGACACTTTGTCTGCTCTCATTTGGCCTTGCAAGCTAGCATACTTTTCTCTGTGGCGGGTTTCATAGTGTCAGTGAAGATTGTATTCTTTGAACACAGACACTGTTTCTTGAGAGATGAGACAAACAGCCACTTCTTTGCACTGAACAAAAAAATAATCACTTGTCCACTTTTGGTTAAATACCCTGCATTCTGAATCAACCTTTCTCTTTCCCAACCGCTTGGCCATTTTGTCGTCTCTTTGAATTTTTTCGCTGGTTCGCGCGTCACCGGTTCGATCGCGATGGTACGTTATGTTGAACATACCATTCTGTTGGTAGGTGAATTTAACAAATAATTAGGCTACGTTAATAACTAAGGGAAATTTTAGTCTGAAAGCCAATATTTATTATCAAATATAGACATGATATAAGTGAAACCGTATATTTAAAATTACATTTTCAAAATATGTCTCTAGCATTGTTCAGAGGGTCGGTCCAAATGTGGGGGTGAGCCGCATTCGGCCCGCGGGCCGTAGTTTGGGGACCCCTAAGTTACACTAACAGTCAAAAGTTTGGAATAATTATTATTGTTATTTTTTGAAAGAGGTCTCTTATCAAAAGAGACGGTAAATAATGTTTAATGTTACCAAAAATGTCTATTACAAAATAAATGCTGTTCTTTAGAACATTCTAGTCATTAGAGAATTCTAAAAAGTATATCAGTTTGAACAAAAAATTTAAAGCAGCAAATAGGGGTCGACCAATTATCGGCCTGGCCGATATTAAGCATTTTTATGGTTATCGGTCATTTTCAAAACTGATGTGCCGATAAAATAATTTAAAAGCATTTAAAGAAAGTTTCTGTCAGAGCCCTTGTTATTCTTAATTTTGACATTAATTTAAATTTTTACACAAGACATATATATTGGTTATCGGTCTACTTGATATGTAATAACCGGTATTGGCATCGGCCCTGAAAATCACATTTCGAACCCTAGTTCTCAACATTGGGTAATAATAAGAACCAAATCAGCATAGAATGATTGTTGGATGTTGTTGTGACTCTGAAGACTAAAGTAATGGCTACTGAAAATTCAGATTGTGTTTATTGTGTTTTTGATCAATTAAACGCAGCACTGGTGAGTAAAAGAGAATTATATATATATATATAAGACTAATTATTAATTTACTTATCCTTATATTTTGACAAATGTCTGTCCCCCCCCACACACATTCATTGCAAGTCAATGGGAACCAATGCTGCTTTGGACTCCACTGAATTTCATTGCATGGGCAAACAGTGGAATCATCTTTCAAAATATCTTTGGTGCAGCCAACCTTTCATCTATGACTTTATTTTTCTTGATAATGAATCAACATTGTATATCTGACGTGAATTTTATGGAATGAGCACCGTTTGGAACGGACAGTGAAAGCAGTGCCAAGTTTTGTGACAGTGCCACAGTCAGACGTCAGCTTAGTCCAAACAAACACGCTGTGATCCTGCAGCAGGACCAGGAGCAGAAGCTAATGTTTGCGTTGACTTCAGAGATGCCATATATTTCTTCAGGACTGTCAAAATAAACTTTTCGGCACTAATATTTATGTTCAGCCTCTAATCTGGGCATTTGGTAGACCTGCTGAAGGTGGGCGAATGAATGAAAAACTGAGCCCAGGATCAAGGTGACTGAAGTATTTCCTCGCTAACCTGGCTTAGACATGTTCCTGCATGGAAGGGGTCAAACAGAGAATTGTAACAAGACCCCGGAGGAAGCGAAAGAGATACTCACCACAGATAAGGAAAGAGGAAATGGCCAAGCAATGAAGATAAAGTGTAGTTGTAAAGAGAAATCAATGATTGAGCTACTGATATCAGGTCAGCTCGTGTCAGCAGATGTGAGTGGTCTACCTGTGTAGTGTCAGTTTGCTGGGTTTCTCCCTGTTGTCATCGAGGTGTTTGCAGAGCAGTGACGCCAACACTTCCCTGTAATTACACTGAGTGCCTAGAGCAGTTCCCCCACCAACGCCCCCTTCTCAAACCAAACCGCCTGTCCGCCGGCTGGGAGGTCCTTCTAGTGCCGGAGCTTAAAATAACAACGGCCTTAGCTTAAGCATTGTAAAAATACACTAATTTTCAAAGGTTTGGCGTCGTTTACAGTAAAAAGTAATATTATGAAATATGATTCATATTTAAAATGTTTTCTATTATTATTATCAATGTTGATAACATTTCCTGTTATTATAAAAGGTTGAACACAGTTGTGCTGCTTTATTATTTTTGTTAAAATACTTTTTTCCTAAATTCTTTGAATAGAAAGTTTAAAAGAATAGCATTTATTTAAAATAGAAACATTTATCATTTTTTAACATTATGAATGTTTTTGTCATTTTTTTTGTCAATTTAATGCATCTTTACTTAATAAAAGTATTTATCCTACTGAAGCCAACTTTTGAATGGTAGCATATATCTAGAATCACAGACATTCCTATCTAGTCAGAAATGGAAAAATCTGCTTAAAAAATAAGATTAAAAATAAGTTGAAGCTATTTATAATGGAATTTTTTTTTATTAAAAATGATCAAAAATGTTATATATATATATATATATACATACAGTGGGTACCGAAAGTATTCAGACCCCCTTAAATTTTTCACTCTTTGTTATATTGCAGCCATTTAGCCATTTGAGTTAAATATATGAGTGTCACAGCAAAGGGTCTGAATACTTAGGACCATGTGATATTTCAGTTTTTCTTTTTTAATAAATCTGCAAAAATGTCAACAATTCTGTGTTTTTCTGTCAATATGGGGTGCTGTGTGTACATTAATGAGGAAAAAAAATTAACTTAAATTATTTTAGCAAATGGCTGCAATATAACAAAGAGTGAAAAATTTAAGGGGGTCTGAATACTTTCCGTACCCACTGTATGTAACAGTCATGTGTCCAGTCTGCTCTCTGTCAACCTAAATCTTTTTTTTTTTAGCTTTTTGTAATCTTTTGAAGTATTAAAGTCATGCAGTTATTGCAAGCTGTTGTGTGTGTGTGTGTGTGTATATATTTGTATATGAACAGCATTCATTTGAAAGTCTTCAATGTCACCTTCGATCAATTAAATGCATCCTTGCTAAATAAAAGTATTGTTTAAAAACATATTAACTACAATTTTTTTTGTATTTATTTGTTAATTTATAAAGTGATTTTTTAAAATACTTTTTAATATTATTTTAAGTGCCATTCCTAGTCGTCCACAGAAAAGCAGGTAATTTGTTCTAAAAAAAATTGCCAAGTTTACGCAAGAAAAGCAGACGTTTAATTTGGATTGGATAGCAATCGCAAAGTTTGTCTGCGGAACTGAATTTACACCCTCAGGCAAAACTTTACAAATAAGATCATTGTCATTCAAATAGAATGCTAGAGGAGGGGAATGATTCTTGGCTGTCTATCTGCCACGAGCTCAGTGAGACTGCTGCTCCTTGAGTTTGGGGTTGACCAACTCTGGAAACCAGATGGAAGATTCTAGAAAGTGGGTGAGATGAGAGCTCCAGAGCAAACAAAGACAGCTTGGGCTTGTTTGTTTGGATTGACTGAGAAAACCTCCTACTTTGTGAGTGAAACCCTGAAAGCTTGCTCCCTTCTGTCGGCTCAGTGCTCAAGACCTTACTGTGAAAAACAACAAGAGGAGGAGGGAGTGAGGAGAATGTGTGTGTCTTCTGCTGGCAGAGTCATGGGGATGCCAGAGCAAGGAGAAACTGATGAATGGGTAGACAGGTCCACGGCCTTGCTTTCCTCTCTGGGGTTTCCCATAATGCCTTTACATGGAAGTCTTTATAGGCACAGGGGTGCTGCCAGATATCTGGTCTGGTTGCTAACAGCAACTCAATGATGTGCTGAAATATACAGTGTCTCTCTGTTGTTCTGGGCTGAAATGCTATAAAATCTTCTAATGAGGGTCTGACTGTAAACTTGAAGGTCAACGGCTGACTTTCATATGGTAAAAAGCGAGAATTTAGGAGCCAGAATGAAACAAATTGATTGGTATTTGATGCCATATGCCATTTTCAGCAGCCATTACTCCAGTTTTCAATGTCACTTGATCCTTCAGAAATAATTTGATCATATTAGATGTAGATTTGATGCTCAAGAAACATTTCTTATTTTTATCAATGTTGAAAAAAACTGCTTAATATTTTGGAGGAAAGTGTGATAATATACCATTCAAAGGTTTGGGGTAAGTAAGATTTATTTATTTATTTTTAAAGGAAAGTATTAAATTAATCAAAAATGACAGTCAAGATGTAATTATATATTATACTGTAAATTACTTGGTCCTTAAATGATACTGTCGCAAAATATTTAAAATAAATGTTTTTCATTAAACTTGTTCAGCAAAAAACATGACATGAATTTCCATTAAAAAAAAAACACATTTTAATGTTAATAATCATAAGAACCATTAAAAATAATGGAGTGCCAATAATTGAGCATGAAATCAGCATATTAGAACAATTTATGGAGACTGAAGACACTGAAGACTGCTGAAAATTCAGTTTTGCCATCACAGAAAAAAAATGCAAAAAATATTTAACATGCTAATTTTAGTACTGTTTTTACTGAATTTTTGTTTGAATAGAAACTTATTTCTGTTTTTTTTTTTTAAGATTTATTTTTGCCATTTTTTATGATAGGATAGTTAAGTGGGAAGTGAAGTGGGAGAGAAAGAAGGGGACGGGATCGGGAAAGGTCCACGAGCTGGGAATTCGAAACTCGTGACGTCCGAAGCGCAACAGTACTATATCTCGGCACGCTGCCCACGAGGCTATTGGTGCCAACTCAATAAAAGCTTATTTCAAAAACATTTAAAAAAAAATGTAATTACTTCAATTAACTTTTGACCGCTAGTGCGTTTCTTAAGGAGTGGTACAGTTGAAAGATGACTACATGTTTTTCTTCGCAGGATGTGAAGATCTTCCGGGCGCTGATCCTGGGAGAGCTGGAGAGAGGGCAGAGCCAGTACCAGGCGCTCTGCTTCATCACACGGCTCAACCACAATGAGATCATCCCCAGCGAGTCCATGGCCAGACTCCGACAGGTCAGTCCATTGCTCCCAGGCTCCCTCAGAGGCTGATGACAGTCACTGGGGTGAAAACAAGCAGATGCTGGGTGTTAGAGTTGAGCTCATGGGTTAACTGTTGCGTAGGAGTGTGATGTTTTAAATGGGAGATCTCAGAGGAACAAGGCTGTAAAAGGCCTTTGATGAGTAGTTCCTGGGAGGGCGGCCAAGGTCTTAGATGTGTGAATATGAATGAAAGGTGTGAGAAAAGACTGGAAACATCTAGCTTTAAAGAACGACAGGACTAATACTAAAATCTTCCTTTTTGTATTACAGAAAAATCCCCAGGCCATCCGCACAGCGGAAGAGAAGAGGAGCACGGAGATGCTGAGCATGAACGTAGCAGTTAATTTGACACGGACGTGGCAGCTGAGCGCCCACATCCACAACATGTGCAGCGTCGCCCGCGAGGCCGTGTACACACGCGAGGCTGATGTCAGACACTGGCTGGACAGAGGCAAGCATGCTTACTGCGTCCCTTAATTACACCCTACCAAACCCAGCATATCGCTGACATAGTGCACTTCACTTATTAACCCTCTGTAGCCTGATGTATGAAATAATAGTCCCACAATAACCTGTAGACAAAATATGTAAAAAGTAAATTAAGTGCATTTCAAGAATGCACACTGTAGGTCATGTATCATTTGACACATCAGGCTTTAATGGTGAATTAAAGATACCAACAAAAGTGTATTTTCATGATTGAAATGATAGTCTTTGAAACATTGATTCAATTTTTAAACATTGAATAAGTTTTGATGCCAAGAAAGGATGAAACCAGGTTATAAATTAATATAAATATAAATGTGTATAAATATATTTTAAATGTGTTTATATATTGTATATGTAAATATGTATTTGTATATATGTATGAATAATATTGAACATATAGAACATTTAGACAAAACATTTCAGTAACACTTAGTATAGGGACCAATTCTCACTATTAACTAGTTGCTTATTAGAATGCTTATTATTAACCTATTGGCTGTTTATTAGTACTTATAAAGCATATATTCTGCATGACCATATTCTACATCCATAATCCTACCCAATACCTAAACTTAACAACTACCTTACTAACTATTCATAAGCCGCAAATTAGGAGTTTGAGGCAAAAGTTGTAGTTAATGATTTGTAAATAGCGAGAATTGGACCTTAAATAAAGTTTGACCAACTTTTCAATACAAAAATTATATGTTTGTATAATATAAATATATATTGTATATATATAAAAAGAAGTTATGTGATTTTTAATAATTAAAGAGCAGAATAAAAATATTTGATATCAAATATATGAATGATATTAGTAAGAATAAAATAAATGATGCATCAAGAACATTTTTATAATTAAAAGTGATGTGATTTTTAATAATTGTAATATATAACCTCTGTCTCTCTATATCTATTGTCTATTAATATCATATAAAAATATAAATGAAATTATTATGAATAATTAAAATGAATTATGGTATCTCGAATATAGAGTGAAAAATAATGTGATTTTTAAAAGTATATTTAGGCTATATTTGTAAATTTTCTATTTTTAATTAATTTTATGGTTTAATTGGGTTAAATACTTCTATTAAATAATGAGGCTCTTTACTTGAATTATCATGTTTAACTGTCATTATAGACATGGCGACAGTAAAACAATATTTAAAAAAAAAAAGTTTGAGCTTTATCCAACTCTTTTCCTCATCAATTTAATGTAGTTAGTCCCAGTACAGATGCATTACTGTTTTAATTGGAACACATCTGCATTTGTAATGCCCCACTGACCTACATAGCTTGAAGCTTGATGATCGTTAAACTATAATAAATTATTTTTCCGATTCTTCAGGCATGGAGGGCTCCATGTTCGAGCCTCAAGCCGTGGAGGTGCCAGGCCTGCAGAGCTGCGGGACAGTGAAGGACCTGTGGCAGCCGTGCTCCTGTAGCTACAACCTCAGACTGGAATGGTACCCCTGCCTGCTGAAGTACTGCCGCAACAGAGACGTCTCTGGCAGGGGCAGCCCGTATAAATGCGGCATCAAGAGCTGCAGCAAAGGCTACCAGTTTACTTACTACGTGCCCCACAAACAGCTGTGCCTATGGGAGGAAGAGACCTAGAACCACATATGCTTCTGCAAAAACATATTTAATGTGACCTTCACCACCTCCAAGCCTTCAAACTCGTGCCTTATGCACAGAGCAGAAATGATGCTGGATGGGTGTGGATGGCAAGTTTTGAGGTCAGTAGTTTTAAAGCTCTTCCTGCTCTTACCAGCACTATGGAATGGAATTGAGACCCAATTGAGTCTGGGACGAGCAACCTGTGAATTAGTCTCTATATAACAAGATGTAATCTTAAAATTAGCTGGATCTCGTCAGGTTGACAATTTTCTTTTTTTTCTGAAACTGGTATTATTTATTTGGCAGTGGGATACGATTGAAGACACTTAAGCACAGCGCACACGTTCAGAGAAAATGCCTTTTTTCTCGCTCTTTTTAGTTTTATATTTTGACTGTTAGATTCAAAGCACTGTGGTGAACATATACATGCTTTGATTAATATTGGTGCAGACAGAAAACGCTATTAATCAATCATTGATCACTTTTAATTCAGACCGATTCAATCATGTGAATTATCTCACCGTAAGTCTTAATGCTGGGATTCTTTGGGAGTGTGTGTTTTCATTTTCATAAGGATGGACTTGCACAACAGTATCATTTAAGGACCAGTTGGATCAATACAGTTTGAAGTATGGCCTCTGATTAGTTGGGAACAGACAATACTTCAAAAGTGAAGTGAGGAAACCAAAGTAAGTGTATGTTCTGAGGGATAGAAAGTACTGAGAAGGGCATCAGGCTGATGAAATCTGTGCATCCAACACTGCCATCTTCGGGTTTTGCAGCATTACTGTCACTCAGGCTCCTCCTATCAGCATGACCTCAGAACATCAGCAGAGCTGTGAAACCATCACAAATACGGATTCACATCCTTTTGTGTGGTATCAGACGCACTAGAAGAAATCACTTTCATTTATCAGGACCAAATCCGCAGACTGAGCTCTATCATGAAGAAGAGAAACCGTTCTATTGTTTCACTACATTCATCTTCAACTCACGACTCGCCTCTCTTAACATGTGAATGTTCGCGTTTAACATGCTACAGGTGATTCGGTTGTCGTTCATGGTACTAAAATGTTTATACGGATTTATTTAATTTTGTTTCAGAGAGTTTAAGTGTTATGTTAAAAATGTTTTTTGAGATTACACCTCCCCAAACAACAGCCATTGTCTGGGATACAAGTGCCTTGGTGATTCAGTGTTTACTGATTCTTTTTACAGATAAAGCTGGTATGAATAAAGTATCGGAACTATTTTCCTATGAAAATGAATATGGGCATAATATGAAGTCATTTGAAATAAAAGCTCCTTCAGCAAACTGTCTTTTATAACCGGTGTCTTTTTTACAGTTAGAAAAACAAAGTTGTTTTTAAAAGCCTTTGCAGAGCTGCAACATTGTGATGGTGTCAAACCTACCTGTATGTTTAACATTTTCTAAATAACTTGAAGCATTATATAATGTTTCGTTATACACTACAGTTCAAAGCAAGCAGCACAACTGTTTTCAACATTGATATTAATAGGAAATGTTTTTTGAGCATCAAATCAGCATATGAGAATGATTTCTGAAGGATCATGTGACACTCAAGACTGGAGTAATGATGCTGAAAATTCAGCTTTGCTATATCAGGAATAAATTACATTTGAAAGAACATTAAAGTAGAAAACAGATATTTGAAATTGTAATAATATTTTTGCTGTATTTTCATTAAATAAATACAGCCTTGGGGAGCATAAGAGACTTTTGTAAATATATATATTTTTGTATCCTAACCTACACTTTTGAATAGTAGTGTACTGGAATCAAATCATCTTGCACTCTATAATTAAAGTACTCTACCTAATATAAGCATTATTATGTTCATTTAATATTACGTATGAAACATTATTCATTGGAGATGTTATTATTGAATAAAGAGTTAGTTACTTGTTCACTGACAATGCAATGCGACACCATATAGATATTTTATTTAAATAAATTTGTAACAACTTGCTACTCTGGTCAACAAGCCTATAGCTTTTAAAAGCAAAAAAAGTCAATCTCTCTGAATTATTATCATTAGTAGCAGTAGTAGTAGTAGTGATAATTTGTCCATTTTTTTTCTCGTTGTATTGAACGCTTAGCATATATATTTCCAGATTTTTCTCAAGATGCACTTGTTTATTTGAACGGTTACTGTTATTAAAAATTAAAAGGTATAGTTTTGCCGCCAAAATACTTACTACAGTCATTGTTATTATAATCTGACTAGAAATTTAGGCCACGTCATAAAAATGAAAATGGCAGAAACACTGCTCGAATCAAATGTCATGATAACTGATTATTGTTTTAAAGTAGTGACCATACCAAAGAGTATAGAAGACCTTCGTACTAACTAACAACAGCGGTAACTATGGTTACGTTGTAATTTGTTGTGAAGGAAGGCCGCGGTCCGTACCAGCAGAGGTCGCCGTGCTGTGAGGATGCGTCTTCCTCTTTGTTGCCATCCTCGCTGTTGTCCAGCCGCAGAGGGACCGAGAGGCTGAAATGTGGCTTTTGTTTGTGTGCTGACTTGCGTAACTGTTACTATCTCCAAGACGATGCCGGAGCTGATCCCTCGAGGTCTTGCGTCCGCTCCGCTGCTGCGCTTCTGTAACGTTACGTGATGCAGAAACGGGAGGCACGGAGGAAGCAGACAGCATCCATGCTGAGCCTCAAGAACCCTCCGGCCTGTCAATGAACATGCTTTTGAGGTGACTATTTTTAGAGGTATATACTTTTTCCTTTTTTAAACAACAGATTTAATTTCATGGCTACAAGTTGAACCCGCTCATCTTAATTTAATGAAGGGTGGTAATTAATTTAACCTCAGTCAGCCCACAGCTCAGAAGATTAGCCAGCCTGGATCCAGCAGTAGGCTATCTGTTTTGCACTGTGAACTAATACTATTTGAGAAAGAGAGAGATATATATATATATATATAACTATGACTCTTTGGCAACAGTAGGGATGGGAATCGTAAGAAATTGAACGATTCCTAAACTGTTCTATTAACCATGCTTCTAGTAGCACTTTTAATGAATGCATCTGAAAAAAAAAAAGCCAAATGGTCAGATAATTTCATATTCCAATAAAACGGATTATAGAAAACAGAAAAGCATTTTTTTTATTTATTTTACTTTTTTAGAAGTGATATAAATGCAGTGCAACATTTGACTCTACATATATATATATTATAGAAAAATAATAAACACAAACGTTGGTAACATTTGTTTTTATTCGTCTGTTTCTTTTGCTAATTGCTAATTAATCAGACTACACAGTTTGCTTTGTGTTTTTGATTAACCAAAAATGAATCAAACTAGACGGTTCGCATTGTATGTTTTTGATTAACCAAAAGCGTCCTGGCTCATATGATTGAAAGTGACCATTTTTTTTGTTTTCATTGCATAATTTTGCTTGAAGCAGGAGCATGTTTTAAATTAATTTATTTTAGTTAGTGTTTATAATGTATTTATTTCAATTATTAATTATTAATTTTACTATTTTTTTACTGAATCCGTTATAAATATGAATAAGAACCCTTTCTCAGTTCCAAAACCTACATATCAGTATCCTGATGTATGTTCGGTAAAATAACCTAATATTTACATAGTTCAACTGCTTCACTTCCATAGTTCAGACAACATTAGGATAAAGAGCTGTATGTATAAGAATTAGAATCCTTTCTCATTTCCCAAACCTATATCAGTATTTTGATATATATGTTTAATAAAATAACCTAATATTGACACTAAACTGCTTTATTTCCAAGGTTCGGCCAACATTAGGATAAAGAGCTGTGGATAAGGTTGCCACAGTAACTTTTGAGTGTTTATTTGATCAATTATTTCTTATTAAACCTGCTATGAATAAGAACGCTTTCTCAGTTCTCAAACTTGCATACAGGCTACATCAGTGTCTGGATATATATGTTAAAATAAAGTAACCTAGTACTGACCTAGTTCAACATCAGCTGCTTTACATCCGAGGTTCGGACAACATTAGGATTAAGAGCTGTGTGGATAAGGTTGCCACAGTAACTTTTGGTCTACTTTTGACACACCCAGATACAAGCCAGACTCTTGTATTTCTCAACTGTTAATGTGAAATCCACTGCTAGCCCTTCAGACATACTTGAGTGGTTTTAGCGCTTATTCCACATCAGAATCAAAGGAAAAGTGTCATTTTTTTTGGACAGTCACTCCCAAGTGCTGTGGTGCTTCACGTAAGTACTCTCATGAATGCATGCATGCTATCTAACATGATAAAGTGTTTTGTGAATGTGACAGCTCATTGTATTTGATTAGGTTCACAGAATAAAGATGTCGCCATTGGTGCTGGGAGTCGGAGTGTGCTTAGCTGGGTGGATTGCTCTTTATGCTTTGCTGTGCTACACAAATGGCTCTTGCGGCTATGAATGGAACTGTCGGCTAGTTACACTATTCCATGGCATCCTTGCAGTCTGTATAACTGCTTACATTGGATACATAGATGGACCGTGGCCTTTCACCTACCCAGGCAAGATGTACTAAATGCTAATATATATAATAGGGGTGTATGATATTTAGAGACTATTTAATGATTGCAATTGCATAATTAATGCTAAGAGATTAGTTTTTCAAATGCGAAATTTTTAATATTAAAATATGAAAAAAAAAATATATATATAAAACTAAAACCACCAGTAGCTGGTGGCAATTCCGTTGCTGTGTCCAAAATAGGTATTACATTTGATAAGTTTGCGACAGTAAAACGACTTACGATGTCAGTTGCGCCATTTCACTGCCATTTACAACTCTTTCGCATTATGGAATCTCAGTTGAAGTTGTAAGTCATCTCGCCTACTGTTTTATTAAAGGGGTCATATGATGCGATTTCAAGTTTTCCTTTTGATTGCAATTGCATAATTAATGCTAAGAGATTAGTTTTTCAAATGCGAAATTTTTAATATTAAAATATGAAAAAAAAATATATATATAAAACTAAAACCACCAGTAGCTGGTGGCAATTTCGTTGCTGTGTCCAAAATAGGTATTACATTTGATAAGTTTGCGACAGTAAAACGACTTACGATGTCAGTTGCGCCATTTCACTGCCATTTACAACTCTTTCGCATTATGGAATCTCAGTTGAAGTTGTAAGTCATCTCGCCTACTGTTTTATTAAAGGGGTCATATGATGCGATTTCAAGTTTTCCTTTCTCTTTGGAGTGTTATAAGCTCTTGGTGCATAAAGAAGATCTGTAGAGTTGCAAAGACTAAAGTCGCAAATCCAAAGAGATATTCTTTATAAAAGTTAAGAGTCAACCACGCCTACCAAAAATGGCTCGTTCTAACACGCCCCCATACGTCACTATGTGGAAATATTAGCATAATGCTGCCCAAATGTGCACGCAAAGAAAGAAGGCGTGGTTTCAGGAACGCAGTAGTGTTGATGCAGCCATGTCAGCGAGACGCTGTGATTTAGTGCGAAAGCAAAAGCACTTTACTTGGCCTTCCGGAAGTAGATGCAATTAGGAATCATTGATTAAGATTTATTTACAACAGAACAGCACAACCCAGATGTTCGAATTTGTGCAAGGCATTTTATGGACGACAGTTTTTTTTTAACCTAGAAGAGTACAAGGCTGGCTGTGCACAAAGGCTATTTCTAAAAAAAAAAAAAAAAGGGTCAATAATGACTTTGCTATGACAATCTGGCGCTTCTGAATCAGCGACTGTAAGTATGTTTTGTTATTAGTTTTAAGTATTTGCTATTGACTGTTCAAATGCAGAGTTTTGCGCAGCACAGAGTAACGCGTCGTGTGTGTGTGAGTGAGGGGAACAGGGTCACATCACAGGAGAGTGAACTGCCTGTCAGAAATCATAGCACGTCAGCTGTCTTAACCGCGGCTTGTGTACTGCATCATCACTGTGTCTGTCATGCGACTCTGTTGCCCTTTCAGGCTTGAACTGATGGTAAAACTAACGACATT
>NW_015505258.1:280400-292249 GCF_001515645.1 Sinocyclocheilus grahami | reverse complement strand
TATGTTTTGTTATTAGTTTAAGTATTTGCTATCGACTGTTCAACTGCGGAGTTTTGCACAGCACAGAGTAATGCGTCGTGTGTGTGTGTGTGTGAGAGTGTGTGTAAGGGGAACAGGGTCACATCACAGGAGAGTGAACAGCCTGTCAGAAATCATAGCACGTCAGCGGTCTTAACCGCGGCTTGTGTACTGCATCATCACTGTATCTGTCACACGACTCTGTTGCCCTTTCAGTCTTGAACTGATGGTAAAACTAATGACATTACTAACTGTCTTGATATTTACTTTGAAAGCTGAAGCGATTATGGTAAGGGGCGTTATATTTCCGATGCGTGCTTGTGGTGTTCGGCCAATCACAATGCACTGGGTCAGCTGGCCAATCAGAGCAGACTGCGCTTGTCAAAGGAGGGGGCTTTGTTGAAAACGACATGTTTTAGAGAGGCGGGGCATAGAGGACCTACATTAATGTACAGTATTTGTGTTTTTGTTTGTATGTGTTTTTTGAACATTAAAGCATGTCAACATATTCTGTTATACCAAATACACAAAATAATTATCTTTAAAATAGTATCATATGACCCCTTTAATATTATGAATTTGGACATACTGCTCTTCTCGTGTTGTTTTTCACACTTATGCAGTAGGGATGTCGGCATATTCGGAGTTTCAGACGCAGGAATTGTCTTAACGAGTGAGTCACTGACTCACATCTTCCAATTCTTATCTTCGTTCAGCTGGCTGATTTATTAAGAAACAAAGCAAGTGGCAAAGCAGCTGTTTATGAATGAGTCATTGAATTATTCACTCAACTGATTTGTTCTAAATGCTGATTCAGTCAGTAACAACACACCAGTGTTTGTTTCTCAAAGATTTGTGTTTAAAACTATTTTTGTTGGTGAAATGGAGCCAAAACAGACAATATTATGTCTATAAATGTAATATAAATATAAAAATGTAATAAAAATATAAATTATGTCTAAATGAAACTCCCATAATATTAACATCTTGTTTATTGCACTGTTGTATAAAATCAATATAACATTTGCAATCATGCTGATATTTGGGGGTGCTTTTGTTTGGTTTTTGCAAAGTGAATGAAATACTCAATAATATCAGCTCACACATTGCCAAATGGTTATTTCGCCGATTTCGCTAAAAGCTTTGTACTGTCGGTAGTACAAGTACATGAAAAATGTACCTACACAAAGATATCATCATTTTGACAGCAAAAGTCTGCCAGATGATGCAAACTGCATCATCCAAAGGACTTGACAAATCCAGGACTTTTGTGAAAACTACAGACCGTACTTCCACATTTTTGAATTCCCGCTCATGGATAGTCTGATTGAGCCCAGTGCATTATGGGCGATACATTTTTTCTACCTTTCTTCACCACAGCCTTTTTCTCTGTTGTTTTCGTAAAAAAAAAAGCTACATAGACATAGTTTCTACTACATAGACAGCCAGCTTTTATCAAAATCCTATCTTGCCAGCTGCAAATTAATCCATTAAAACAACACAATATTATCGCAGACATGTCGCACACCCCTAATATACAATGTTGTCTTATTAGCATTGCCATATTGTCTTTTTTCCTGACAAATGCTCATTTTTTTTACAATATATCATTTGCAGGTACAAAGAACACCCCTCTGCAGATCACAGCCATGGTGGTCAGTCTGGGCTACTTTATGTTTGACATGGCCTGGTGTGTGTACTTCCGCACAGAGGGCCTGGTGATGCTTGCCCACCACACCATGAGCATCCTGGGTATTCTGCTCACTCTGTGGCTGGGGGAGTCGGGCATCGAGTCTTGCGCCGTGCTGTTTGGCAGCGAGATCACAAACCCCCTCCTTCAGACGCGCTGGTTTTTGAAACACTCCGGCCGCTATGACAGCTTCCTCGGAGATGTGGTGGACGTTCTATTCGTGCTGTTGTTTGTGTTCATGCGCATTTTTGTCGGCGGCACCATGTTGTACTGTGAGCTGATCTCTCCGAGACCCAAGTTTATCATGAAAGGTGGCGGCGTGGCCATGTACGCGCTGTCCTGGGTGTTCATGGTTGACATCGGCCGCTTCGCATACCGCAAATCCCAGCTCAAATACCAGCGCTGGTTGAATCGTCACAGGATGGCAGAGGTCAACGGGCAGGATGTGAAGAGAGACTGAAAGATCTCTCAGATCAGCGGTTTGGCCTCTCGTTTCGAACACCGGAGAGAAGAATGAGAATCAGAACAAGTGTACCAGCTAATAAAGCTCTGCAGCTAATAGATGTTTACATATTTTTTAAAAAGATATCAGCCATTAAAGTTGATTTCTGGTTGGTAATATACACATGGGAAAACATCCATGCTGTATCAGAGCCCTTAAACAGTCTTAATGGTTTTTTATTTTTTGCCATTATGATTAACTCAAAATTCTTACAATCAAATCTAATTTGATATATTTGTACTCCCGAAAGAATGAAGTGTTTAAACTCTTTTAAGTACTGGAAATATTTGATATTTTTGTAATTAGGAACACTACTTGTTATAAATTTTAATTAAAAAGTAAATCTCTTCTTTGAAATGTAACCATTTTTAAATTGAGACTGAGTGATGACTTCCAGGCTGTTTGCATCAGTTATTGATCTGTTATGGTGATTTGACCACACCAATTGATAAATCAATAAACATCATCATCATCATTACAATAATGTATTTTAGGATGTTGTAATGTTGCAATTGATCAAGGAAAAATGTATTAAAGTTTATTCAAAGTCATTGTGAATTGAATACACCTCTTCTGATTAACGTGATCAAATTCTGAATTACAAATCATTAAGATATTGGGGTTTAATAACCGAAATCGAGGTCTAGGTGGTTTAACGGTTAAGCGATTGTAAAAAAACAAAAGTGCTATTAAAAGGTTACAATTGGTGATTTGTAAGGGATTTTGTATACTGTTTTATTATTTCTTTTAAAAAGCGGTGAAGCAGTTTTGTTTTAAAATATGTATGTATATTGTAAAGATTTTTTATGAAAGTGTTTTGTTTTCAGGTGGAAATCTTTTAAGAAATTCTTTAGATTCATGACTCAATTGTTTCATTTTCTTGCAAATAAGAACATATTATACAAAGTATAATTACTAAACAAAATATAATAATGTACGAAAAAGGTCCAACTGAAGTAAAACGCTATTAACGCGTTGCAGTTTTGTGAGCGTCCACCATGTGGCAAACTAACATAATACTTGAACGGGTTTTCGCACCCTAGGGCTTGACGGTTTTTAATTCAACCAGTGACTGCCTCACATTTTCCAACGGATTAATTAAACTCATTTAGCCAGCTGACTGTAAATCAAAAAATTCTCGACTGTTACTTTAATAAAAACATAATATGACGGAAAAATGGGCGAAAAGTGAACGCCTGGTCTGAATCACAATGGATACACATTCAAAACAAGTACGTTTCAATGTAATTATGAACAAAATACTAAAAAGCCTTTACTCAAAGCTATCTAAGACGACATTAACTGTATCACAGACTCTTTATTTTATTTTTTTTACATGTCCTAATATTTTATTTTCCACTGACTGGACGCGTTTCCAGAGTTTGAGTGAATCTTCGCGAAAAAGAAACTTGGAATCTTAACTCCAAACTGTAACCAAAACACTGAAAGTTTCTCAAATTGCAGTGAGCCTGTCTACCTAGACAGCATTTTGTGCACGTTGCGAGTCAGTTCAGCAGAGCGAGCTGGCGTGAACTGGGTTGAATCGGAAATGCTGTCCATGCAGGCGGCTCACTAGGTTTTGAGACGCAACCCCGCGGGAGACACGGCACATCTCAACTTTCCCCAGTCTGATGGACCGGAACCTACAACCTCTAAACTGATTTCACCGTGGACCCTCGCTTCCATACGAGCTCGGTATCATCTGGGAAAACACTTGGGAAGAGCCACGCGAACTTTGTCGAGTGGTTTTGTTTATTTTGACGCTGAAGTGATTTCGTCGCCGCTCCATGGAAACTCTTCGCGAGGTGACACGTGTATGAGCGCGTGTGCTTTTTCCCTGTCTGGGTGACTGTGGGATTGGTGTGGATGCACACGGTTGTTTATTGTTGTTGGGAAAATATCGCGTCTCATTTTTGGAGTGGACGTTATTAGGCTGCTGTTAGCTTTAGCATAGCAAGGCCTCGTCTGCAGTCTGGGTTTGCGGTATTGCTGCTGCTGTGTTGGCCGTGGACGTAACGTTACACACATTCAGCATTAGGAAGCTCAAAAGTGTTTTAATTGTCAAAGGATTGTAACTTGGAGCAGTAGGAAGTGTTTCGTCGTCGCCTGGGAGCTTCTGCTGAATATGAAGGTACATTTACAGCTGCACGATAACGGAAAATCACATTGGGAGTTATTTTGGTTGAATTGTTGACTGTGCAAGCCTCCTGACTTGTTACTATACTGTTAAAACTAGCGAGTATAACGTTTTTATAACTATATAACGTTTTTATGTATACAGAACATACTGAGTTTTATTTTATATGTCCAAACTGCAATTACAGTAGAGGTAGAGTGTTATTGTGTTAATGTTATTGTTGCAGGATTATTTTTTGGTAAACCGCACCATTACTCGAAGAACCAAATGTTCATTGGGTTGCTTCAGGATATTTGCAGATTGGTTTAAAAAAAAAAAAAAGTGTATAAGCACTTTTAGGTCTTCAATGCATATTATATGCTTTTATATTTTCTAATATTTAAAGTCATCTGCTCATTGGTTGTTGTTTATGTTTATGATTGTATGTAGTCATTGGGATTAATTGCTGTTTTGGTGCAACTTTTATAATAAATGTTATGTTTTGTTTTTTGTGAATAGGGAACCTCCTGATCTATGGATGCAACAGCCTCATGCAACATCAGAAACCGAAGCCTCGCCTGACGCATCTGAAAATGACTATAGGATATAGGACAAATAAAAGCTAAAAACAAAAGCCCAATGAGCGACACACGGTCCACAGGCACTGACAGGTATGTTCGTGTTATGTGGACTAACTTGCTTCTGGTATGATCCATGTACTTAAGCAGACATCTCAGCCTACATCGGTGTTAACTCTGTATAGTGAACTGTATTGGACAGCATTGAGCTTGCATTGGTTTGGTTTTGTAATTATGTGTGTGTGGTGTAGGTTTATGGTCATGAAGTCCGGTTTTGTGCTTTGCTTCCAATTTTGAGAACTCTTGTTTCCAGTGGCCAGTCAATGCATGTATGAGAATTTGGATGCACTCGAGTATGTTTCTGTAGGTTTGCAGGTGTGTTGTATAAATACATTCACAAATGCTGCATGATCTGTCATGTTGGTGTTGTTTTTGACTCGTATGTCTTTTGACCTATCAACAGTGAAAATTATTTAACTTAACAAGTGCAGTTTAGCCATGATGAGCAACTTTCATGGTGCCTATAGCACTTGAAATGTCATTTACTGTGGCAACATTTTGACTTTGACAGCTTCTGTGGCATTTTGGGAGGGGTTGTTTTGAATATCAGCAAATGCAGTAGTTCATCTGGGTCTTTTTTTGCCTACTGTTTTGTGAATCTCTCATAATTGTTGAATTAAACATTGCTGACACTTGTATATGTTCTTCTATTTCACACTGAAACGTGTTTCCTGTTCATCAGTGATAAGAGCAGCTTAATAACCAAGTTGCTTAAAATAGCTGTGCTGCTGTGCTCTTATGCATAGCTTCACTAATGATATTTTGACACTTCAGTATTTGAAACTGTACTGTCATTAATACATTATGAAATGAAATGCATGTTATGGTCATTACAGCTATAGCTCTGGTAATAATGTAAGCTAGTTAGCAATGATACAGTAATGTTTGTAGTTTCACTGGGTGAAACATCACGAAGACAGTATTATTTTGACCATTAAGGTTTTTTTTTTTTGCATTGCGTTTTTTCTGACAAACACAAACTCTTAGGGTGCTTTCACACTAGCACTTTTGGTGCGCACCCAGGTTCGATTGAAGTCAGAGTTCGGTTCGTTTGGATGATGTGAACGCTGTCTTCCGAACTCGAGTGTGCACCCGCGAACCGTACCTGAGTCCACTTAAAAAGGGTGGTCTGGGGTACGGTTCATGTGAACTCCAATACTGTTCACTGCTGATGTGAACACAATCGTACCAAATCCCGGAAGTGAACCGCTATTAATGACGTATTATTTGATAAAAATGTGTGTTTGTGTGTGTTTCACTCACTTTCCTGACGCGCTACGAACAGAGCTGTATATCTCATTTCTGTTCGCCTTCAGCATTCTTTAGAGCATTTGCAGTACATTCGTAAGACAGACGTAAGTGCCGTTATGTACCGAAGCTTTGTAAACAAAACGTAAATATATAAAAGTGCAGAGAGCAATGCTATGCATTGGCCACCTTCTCCTGCAACGTCGTTACTAAGCAACGTTGATGCGAACCGTGGTTCGGACCCAAATAAAATGATATGAACGCAGTCCAGCACACTGTAAAACCTGGTAAGTTAAGAATACTCAAAACATTTGAGGAAACTTATTGCCTCAAAATATTTGAGTAAACAAACTCAATTTTTTAAAGTTAGTAGAGCTTAACATTTTTATGACCAGTGGGGCGGGGCTGAGAGCCATGGGCTTCCATGGTCCCACCCCACTCATCACAATGATAATTCTATACAACTTGCTTCCGTTAACAGCACATTCATTCAGATCTTTATAGTTAAGTGCTAGCTAGTCACAGCACACTAGCACGTACTAATGTAGTTATCTAAAAGACTCACTCACAATACTTGCATGTAAATAGTCAAACAACATGCAGTATAAATAGTCTTTTAAGTTTTGCTGTCCATCCTCAACCTAACCACAGGCTCTACTCTTCACCACAACGGTAACACTACAAAACCAACATAACAGAAACCTATGTAAATCCTAACATAACACAACATTTAAGTACTAACTTATGTCTCTCTATGTTAATCTTGTGTAAAAACACACAAAATAACACTTAATTTCTACATTTATTTTCCTTGTTGTCTGATGCAGTCTAGTTGATGTCTAGTTCATGCTGGGAACTAGAAAACGCAATAATTTTAAGTTCATCTTACTACAACAACATTTTAAATTTACAGAACTTTTCAATTAAGTCCAATGAACTTTCATTATTATTTAATTAATTTCACTGTTCGGTTTTACAATGCGGGGGCAGGGGGAGGGGGGAGCAATCGAACACTGGTTCGGACCAGGCAAACGAACCAAGTGTTAAAGCACCCTTAAATTCATGTTACTGTAATGTGAAATTAATCACATTCTCATTACTGTAATACAGCAGTGTTTCCTCCATCAAGCATGCTGCGTTACTGGGTAATCTGCCGCACAGTGACCAAAATATAATCGCTGTATATTTTAGCTGAAAGATGAGAGTTTGTGATTTTTGTATGGAGAGAAAAAAACTTGGGTGTTGGAAAATAATCTTTTGACAACAAATAACCAACCTTGCTTTTTCAACTGTGTTTTCATCGCTGGCTGCATGCAGCAATAAACCTACTGCACTGAACTACCCACTGAATCGCTCGATTAGGGTGGTTCTTTTTAATGAATCAGAAGAACCAATCAGAGTAATTAAACACAGCCCTCCACAGTCTGAATCATCAGCTAATGTGGTCATTGTTGTTTGTTGTTATTTATTATAAAGCTGTTTGGGTGTTCCCCCTATGCAAAATAAGAAAAAAAACAATAACCAAAAATCATGGTTTCTCTCTCTATATATATATTTATATATACATTCATACATAATTAAAATTAGTACATATATAATTAATTTTTACATGTGTGTGTATATATATATATTTTTTATTATCTTATGCAAGTAGATTTAATTAGTTTTATTATTTTACATAACTATTGGAGATGGAAGGTTTAATTGTGCTAAATAGCACATAGTATTTTAGCTGTCAGTATATAAATCTAGCTGCATTGTGGTTAATTAAGCTGCTGTACAGGGTGTGCATGTACTGTGATCATGCAGAGCTCTCTTGAATCTCAGATTTTCAGTCCTTTATTTCTACGCACAAAACCAGTCAGCCCACTCTAGCTTTAGATCATAGTGTCAACACGAGGGCTGTGTTCTTCTGACACACGCCTAGCGCTTTCTGCAATACAAAGATTCACGGTTGAGGAATTATGAAGCAGCGCGCTGATGTTTTGAGTATGATATTGTTGTGTGCTCATCCTTGTGGCCATAGTGGCTGACAGACGCTCTCACTGGAGTGTAAATGAAGAGTGGAGTGGGCCGGCCTCACACCCTGCTGCCACTTTGGCATGCACACAACTGCCACTCCTTCTCCTCTCCGGTGCTCTTTCTGCACCAGATCAGTAAAGATCACCAGCCCCTGCTGAGGCACAACAATGTCTGACACCCCCGATCCCCCCCCCCCTTCCCCTACGTTTTCCCCTGCCCCCTCCACCTCCAGACAAATGGGCCTTTCACTACAGCACTGGGCCACACCTATGCTCACCTTTACCTTGGGTGAAGCAGCAGAAAGTCTCAGAAACACACCTAGTTACCCCGTTGTCAGACGTAAATATGAGCATGTAAGCTTAGCAGCAGGTGAGTCATCCGTCTTGTCAAAGCCCTCATTGTGATTTCAGCGGTGCTGCCTCGTGTCTTACACCCTTCTGAGCTGAAGTAGAGAAATTGGTTTCTTTTTTCTTGATGGATAGGGTGGAAATGCTGAAGTTTGCAGATTGACATAGATGTTTGATGTTGGATTTGGACAAGAATACCAGTTTTGCCCAGTGGAAAATCTTAAAAAATGCACAAAATCATAGTTCGGAGGAAGGCTGGTCTGTGCGGGGTGGATATTCTGGTTTCTCTGGCAGCGTAGAAAATCTCAGTTGACAGTCACGAAACCCAGACTGCACTGTGAAATCAACTGAAAGTCTATGAATAGAAGTAACTCAGAAATCTCAGTCTCACGCAGAAGATAGCCATGAATGCACATTTTGTTACAAAATGTCCCTTTGGGAATAATGTATATTGCGCCAACTGGCAAGAAATGCATTTCACATGGCCATTAAAGTAATTATTAATAAGTATGGGCAAGTTCTCCCTAAGGTTCAGGTATGGTGTTTTTCAATTTTTCAACACCCATTTATAGTCAACACCCTTGACATTTGAGTCAGGTGTTTTTCAGCTTAAAACCACATTTGGTTGTTATTGTTTTCATCAGTTAATGATCATATGCCAGCTGTATGATTACAGGAATGGTGTGATGAAGGGTATTGTTTTGAATTAGCTGTTAGCATATAAATTAGCAGACTGTTTTGATGGTGATATCATGTGCTGCAAATACTTTGCAACCTACAATGCTCAAATGTAAGAAATGTAAAAGAAAACAAATATTTTGTCACATTGGTCAGATATTTGGAGTTTTTGTGCGTAATTATTGGGCGGACACATGAATATAAAAAAAAAAAAAAAGTGATGAGTGGTGCTACTGTGGCAGCTTTTGCTAAGGGGGCCGGTCACGTTATTCTTTTCAGCAGACTGTTTTGATGGTGATATCATGTGCTGCAAATACTTTGCAACCTACAATGCTCAAATGTCATGAAAGAAAACAAATATTTTGTCACATTGGTCAGATATTTGGAGTTTTTGTGCGTAATTATTGGGCGGACACATGAATATAAAAAAAAAAAAAAAGTGATGAGTGGTGCTACTGTGGCAGCTTTTGCTAAGGGGGCCGGTCACGTTATTCTTTTCGTTCCATTGACTTCCATTCATATGTGTATGCATGCAAAGGAATTTCGTATTTCGCTGTGTTCCAAAGTTGAAGTTTGGTGAACACTGCTCTGCGAATTCGTATCACATGAAGATGTGTGACCCGTAGAAGATCAACCTGTCCTCGAAGCTGAATAAAAAAATGCAAACTTTAAAGGGATAGTTCACCCAAAAATTAAAATTACCCTGTGATTTACTCATCCTTAAGCCATTTCATGTGTATATGACTTTCTTCTTTTAGAAAATATAATAAGAGTTATATTAAAAAAGTCCTGGCTTTTTCAAGCTTTATAATGGCAGTGAATAGTGGTCGAGATTTTGAAGCCCAAAAAAGTGCATCCATCCATCATAAAAAGTACTGTTATAAAGGCCTTCTGAAGTGAATCAATGCATTTGTGTAAGAAAAATAATTATTTATTATATATAAAAATATTTAAAACTTTATAAACCGTAATTTCTAGCTTCCACTAACTGCCATGCGTTCATGAGAGAGTGGCGTTACAGGGCATAACAATAGCTTTGCTTTGAATGTAATAAAAAGTACACATTTTCCAGGTAATATTTGAACAATTTTCTATGGCTTTAGTACAATGAAAATATAAAATCTTTTTTTTTTTTTTTTTACTTTTCTGCTAACAGCATGTTGTCTATATAATTTCAGACTTATTTTCTCACAGGCTCACACAGTAATGGGTCTTTATTCGTGAGTGTATATCAAGTTGCCATTGCCACTATATTTTAGGAGAGGGGTCACTAGCAAGGGGTCAGCATATTTCGACCTCTATGGCATCAAAGCAGTTGAAAACGCCTAATTTAGACAGGAAGTGGGTGTCCAACTGACATGTTTGTCAACATCTTCACATTAATTTTCACTGTGAGAACATGCAACCATCAAAATGACATGGTGTTTGCAGATACTTTAGAGACAGTACTTTTCCCCATATTTATATGCAATATCATCTTGTGTACGGATTCAAATTATTGTATATATTTTTTTTAAACATTCACCATGTAAACTTCAACAAATTGATTGTTAGAAATTCTGATAACTGGTAAACAAACTTTGTTTCCCATCAGACTGACATAAAACTCTACACCCTGTCTCCTGAAAGATGTGTAATTTCTAACCAATCAGATGGATGCTTTTTACTGTACACCAGGCTTCAGATGGTCCAGGAATTATCCTCTGTGTACTGGGACAGAAACTACATTACCAGTAGTTTTTTGTGACTATAACAGATGTCAGTAAAGAGCTCTAAAATTTGGATTCCTAGCAGTACAGCAAACCGAGTTTGGAGAGTTCTTTCACAGGGTTTGTTTGAACATAGATTCCCCTATACACCCTGGCAGCGAGTAAGAAATGTGGAGCTGGAGCCAATAGCCCCCTGGCTGTTAAGAGGGGGAGGGACATTGACCGAGGGTTTGCAGTGTTGTGATGTAGATGTTAATGCTCGCATGCACTCGCTGATACCAAAACGCACGAAAGGTGCAAGGATTTTTCTAATGGTACGATGCAAGAGGACATATGTGGCTGGTCACATGACGTTGAAGCTTGCTGCCAGTGTTATTTTCAACATCAAAATGAACATCTAATATTCTCTGTTCCCTGTGCCATATCATTGAGGTCTGATATATTCCTTCTCCATTTGCAGTCTTGGCTTAGACAATCCCTGGCCTTCTGTGCCAAATGGAGACCAGACTGCTGTGCTGTATTTTCTCCGGTGCATTAAGCTGTGACTGTAAAGTGTGGGGGGAGAGAGACTGCCTCTCTGCAGAAGGCGATTGGATATGATTTATTTGCCGTCCTCTTCTCCCTCACGCTGCGTGGATGCTTAAATCTTATGTAGTTTCTGGGGCAGCGTGGCAAGGCAGGCACACTGGGCCGAGATTAATCCTTTGTGTTGCGTGCTTTACTGCTGTGAGATGCTATGACAGTTGGCTGCAGGATTAACGTGGAACTGATGCACTAAAATACAGATTTTCTATATGGTGTTTTGAAAGAACTTGGTCATTCAGGAACATTAAAGGAAAATAAAGGCTAAATACAAATTAAAGATGCAGTTCAGTCTTTTT
>NW_015505258.1:275427-280135 GCF_001515645.1 Sinocyclocheilus grahami | reverse complement strand
TATAAATTAGGACTGTGCAATTAATCGAAAAACTGCTCCTCAGGAAGATATATGCGATGGAACAGAACACTGACATGTAAAGTCATCTTTTAGCCATAGACTGTGTATAAACATGGACGTAGTGTCCGTGACGTCACCCGTAGGTTTCTGAAGAGATTTTTGCATGGAGCATTTAAAAAAATAATTTACATTTAAATATTAGTTATTTACCTTTTTTAAAAAAAATTTTTATTGTATTGTGTGAGGCGTACAGGTTTATATATATATATATATATATATATATATATATATATATATATATATATATATTATAAATTAGGACTGTGCAATTAATCGAAAAACTGCTCCTCAGGAAGATATATGCGATGGAACAGAACACTGACATGTAAAGTCATCTTTTAGCCATAGACTGTGTATAAACATGGACGTAGTGTCCGTGACGTCACCCGTAGGTTTCTGAAGAGCATTTTTGAAGCTCAAAGTGGGCGGAGCGGGCCGTCGCTATCTTGGCAGCGCGCCACCGCACATCACTCCCGGATAATTGAAAATGGGCAAAGAGGCGGGAGCTGGTTGCTGAAACCACGCCCACCTAGCTCAACGGCGGTGACAGCAGCGGCAATCCACCTGTCACTCAAGTGGCCACGGCCATAGTTATGCAGAACTTTAAGGCTTAATATAATTTAAACGGATGAGTTATAAAAAAAAATTCACCCCCCTTACAGTTGTCATGAAGGCAAAATTAGCTATATAGACCAAAACCACTTTTTGTACCAGGCTGTAAACACATTTTTTTTCTGCTGTAAAGTTGGGCATTTTAACATGGGGAGTCAATGGAACTGGCTCCCTTTTGGAGCCAGCCTCTAGCGGCCAGTCAATGAATTGCAGTTTTAGTCACTTCCGTGTTTGTTTCACGAGAGAAACTGGAAGGTTGCCGCTTGCTTTTAGCTCAAGGTGCGTGCCTAAATGGTCAAATACACGCAAAAATGTGTCAAAATGCGGTGTTTAGTGATTATTCCATGTATACCTTCATCGGTCATGTAATAAATGAACGTAAAGAGTTGAGAATGAAAATACGTGTGTAACAGTAAATAGGATCCGTGCAGCTCTTAAAGTGACAGCGGGCTATTTTCCTGCTGCGACTGTGTGCTTAATATTAATCAAACAACAAAAGACAAATTCTAAATCACACATTTCTGTAGTAGGCTGTAAACTGCTTGAGACTTGCATAAAAAAACATTAAAGCACAGTTTGTTTCATTTGTATCTTTTTATTCTATTGTATTTGTCCTTTGCTTTTTTATTACTGACAGTATATATATTTCAATAATTTTGAAGTCTTTTTGTTTGTTTGTTTGAAATTCCGCTGGTCTCTACAATGTAGATGTCATAGCAACCTTATTTACAGGAAGTATATATTTGATATGTATCACTATCTTTAAATAAATCTCTCATACAACGTTTTGGACAAATGGCCCCCTCATAATCGTGTTAAATAATCGTGATTACAATATTGGCCAAAATAATCATGATTATGATTTTTGCCGTAATCGAGCAGCCCTATTTACAACTGGCAGTGGGGGTTTTTTTTTTTTTTATGAAAGTCTTTTTTCCACTTCAGTGCTGCTCCATTATAAGCATAACACATTTAGTCACTGTTGCTCCACTAACATACTCTAGTTTAGACAACAGGCTTGCAGCTACAATTAAGGCTATATAATGTATAATAAATGTGTGTAAATATGAAGTTTTGAGATTTAAGATAAGTATTGCTAAGTAATGGTGTCTGCAGTGTCTTGTTTGGGTTGCTCTGCATAAACAGTGCCAACTCGGTAGGGATGCACCGAAATGAACATTCTTGGCCGAAACCGAACAAAATTAAACACTGGGCCAAAGACCGAATACCGAACACTGTTTTTCGAGGTTTTTTTCCCCATGTATTTTGCCAATTTTTTTTCACCATTGCATAAATTAAAAAGTCAAAATGTGCTTTTTACTGTTTTGTCTTGCTTTTCAAAGAAAAAAAAATCAATTGCAAAACAACAATTTAAAAATATTTAACACTGAACATTTTTAACATTCTAGCAGACACTACCAACAAAGCACAATTTAACTTAAAATTAATAAGTTAGTAAAATAAGTTTTTTTGTCCATCAGACCCCCTTCTTGAATCAGGCATGCATTTTGTTTTATTTTATTTTTTGAGAAGAGACTTCTTTTAAAACATTAGAAAATATTACGGATCCTAATTTGAACACGATGTGTGAATGTTATAATAAATGTATTAAAACAGAGCTGTTGTAATGATTATTATCATTATTGTCTTACTTTTAATTTTATTTTACAGAACAACAGTAAAATTTCAATACTAACATTTATAAATGTTGATTAGAGTTCTTGCTTATTCTCAACTTTTATTTTGGCTGAAACGCGCAGGAAGACCTCAGTGCTTATTTTTGTTGACAACAGATTTATAAATGAGTCAACATTACGAATACGTTGTACGTATCGCATTGTCACATGCCTTGTAAAAATTCATAAAAATGTGACTGAGCAACGGACGACTGTATCAATGCAGATTTTCCTCGCGCTTTGGACTTTGAACCCTGGTTAACAAGCAGATATGCTGCGAGTTCCTGCAGCGCTGTCAGAATGCATGCAATGCGCGCGTGTATTAGAAAACATAACGTTCTGCAGTTTATTTACTAATTGTTTAAGGCCATTTCGAGATTTCAATCATCATACAGTAACCAGCAACAATCACCCCTTCCTCTTCTCATTGAAGACATGCGATGCAGTCCTAAACAGTCTCTCTCTGTCGGTGCTTGTAATGATTTTTGCGTCTTTCTCCGACAGTTTAAATGCTTCCACACTGCTGACGTGTGTGCTGCATAATAAAGAGTGCGCACCTCTCACTCTGCGCTGGTTGCTATTTGATCGCGTCATATCATTGTTCGGTACAATTTATTCGGTCTTTTCGCTTATTCGGCCGAATAATTTCGGTTGCCGAACGTTCGGTGCATCCCTACAACTCGGCTGACCGAAACACCCTTACAGTAGGAGAGCATGAAGCTTCTTTAGTGGCTTCTTCTAATTAGCAGGCTGCCTGTCTTTAGGTTTTGACAGAGAAGGACCCGTGTCGGTTGTGATCTTTTGTTTTGGGAGGCATGGATTGGTACGAGTTCTGACTACCCCTCGGCGTCAGCTTGTCCTCCTGACCTTGGTGGCGACAAAGTGTGTTGTGAACTCGGCTTACTCTCTGCTTTCCCACCTCCTCCTGCAATATCAAAGAATTTAAACGGACAATCTAGCGTGAAGAAATGCACATCCTCCAGCCCTGTCAGGACGGGTGATTGAGTTTATTGGAGCAGAAAAGGAAAATCTCCCCAGGCCGCTGCCACTCAGCCCCCCTGTTCCTCATTGTGATGTCACTTGGGGGAGGGGCCGCTCATTTCAGAGGCCCAGCTCGACCCGTGTCTGCTGACATAACCCCAAATGACACTTCCACATCCACATACATTTTAATTTCTGTTCTCTTTTGCTCTCACTTCCCATTATAACGTAGACTGTATCTGTGTGTGTGCACTTTCACAAACACACACATACTCGCTGTGCTCTTGTTTGATCATGTCATTACTCAGTCATCACTGTTTAATGGGTTTTAACAGCTGATGTTTGGAGCAAATGTTGGCTCCTTTTAGACCCAGTTGGTACGCTTGGGGCCATAAAGACTGCCTCTCCTATCTGTCCGCAAAACATTTGTCCTCTTCTTATTTGCCTGTAGACGCTTTCTCGGATTTGCTTATTCATTTTGGTTTATAATGGCCATGCATGCAGCCTTTTATTTATTAAATGACTTGATTGAGCTTTTGTGAAGAGACATCTGCAGCGGGTTTTTTTCTGTTCGCTTCTGCTTCACTTATTTTCACTGACTCAAGCAGCCAAAATTTGACAGATCTGCAAATGAGACTCTTGGAGCGGGTGGTTTTGTACCTTATAGATTAACAAGTTCCTCATTTGGTATTTGAAGGGGAAGTGAAAGGCTGTGGTGTACATTTACTCAGGGGTGTCCATGTGATGTTATTTCTTCGAAAAAAAAGATTTTCTTCTAACGCTTCATGTGAATCAGTTAAGGGAATATTCTTTCTTTCTTTCTTTCTTTCTTTCATCTCTATGGACAGCATGATATCAATCACCACATAAAATAGTTTCAGTAATTTTTTTCGCCTTGAGTTTTGTACTCTTATTTTTTTTGCAACATTTTTATTTGAGGAAAAGAAATGTATACTTTTATTTGAATTTAGCCTAAATTAATTTAAAATACTTAATAGTATTTTATTTTTTCATTAAACATTAGATTTATCATTTTACCTGAAAATCAAGTTATTAAAAAATAGTTTATTAGTTATTTATTTAAATTAGCAATAATAGACTTAGACTTCCTTTATAAATGAATAATCAGAAGTTATACAGCTATAATGTAACTTCATGATGGACATAAATTCAGAAACATACTTTGCTGGAAAATTCTGACATAAAATGACATCCTGTAATTAGTGTATTGTTTTGGGCGTATCTTTCTTCTCCATGTTGGCCAGATGACTTTACACTACAAATTTTAGTATAGCAGAAAAAAACCCAGAATTGCTTCAATTATGTTCAATTCCTTACAGAAAACCAGCTCATTTATTTGCCACTGTTCAGCCCGACAT
>NW_015505258.1:233240-275114 GCF_001515645.1 Sinocyclocheilus grahami | reverse complement strand
CACATGCCTTGTAAAAATTCATAAAAATGTGACTGAGCAACGGACGACTGTATCAATGCAGATTTTCCTCGCGCTTTGGACTTTGAACCCTGGTTAACAAGCAGATATGCTGCGAGTTCCTGCAGCGCTGTCAGAATACATGCAATGCGCGCGTGTATTAGAAAACATAACGTTCTGCAGTTTATTTACTAATTGTTTAAGGCCATTTCGAGATTTCAATCATCATACAGTAACCAGCAACAATCACCCCTTCCTCTTCTCATTGAAGACATGCGATGCAGTCCTAAACAGTCTCTCTCTGTCGGTGCTTGTAATGATTTTTGCGTCTTTCTCCGACAGTTTAAATGCTTCCACACTGCTGACGTGTGTGCTGCATAATAAAGAGTGCGCACCTCTCACTCTGCGCTGGTTGCTATTTGATCGCGTCATATCATTGTTCGATACAATTTATTCGGTCTTTTCGCTTATTCGGCCGAATAATTTCGGTTGCCGAACGTTCGGTGCATCCCTACAACTCGGCTGACCGAAACACCCTTACAGTAGGAGAGCATGAAGCTTCTTTAGTGGCTTCTTCTAATTAGCAGGCTGCCTGTCTTTAGGTTTTGACAGAGAAGGACCCGTGTCGGTTGTGATCTTTTGTTTTGGGAGGCATGGATTGGTACGAGTTCTGACTACCCCTCGGCGTCAGCTTGTCCTCCTGACCTTGGTGGCGACAAAGTGTGTTGTGAACTCGGCTTACTCTCTGCTTTCCCACCTCCTCCTGCAATATCAAAGAATTTAAACGGACAATCTAGCGTGAAGAAATGCACATCCTCCAGCCCTGTCAGGACGGGTGATTGAGTTTATTGGAGCAGAAAAGGAAAATCTCCCCAGGCCGCTGCCACTCAGCCCCCCTGTTCCTCATTGTGATGTCACTTGGGGGAGGGGCCGCTCATTTCAGAGGCCCAGCTCGACCCGTGTCTGCTGACATAACCCCAAATGACACTTCCACATCCACATACATTTTAATTTCTGTTCTCTTTTGCTCTCACTTCCCATTATAACGTAGACTGTATCTGTGTGTGTGCACTTTCACAAACACACACATACTCGCTGTGCTCTTGTTTGATCATGTCATTACTCAGTCATCACTGTTTAATGGGTTTTAACAGCTGATGTTTGGAGCAAATGTTGGCTCCTTTTAGACCCAGTTGGTACGCTTGGGGCCATAAAGACTGCCTCTCCTATCTGTCCGCAAAACATTTGTCCTCTTCTTATTTGCCTGTAGACGCTTTCTCGGATTTGCTTATTCATTTTGGTTTATAATGGCCATGCATGCAGCCTTTTATTTATTAAATGACTTGATTGAGCTTTTGTGAAGAGACATCTGCAGCGGGTTTTTTTCTGTTCGCTTCTGCTTCACTTATTTTCACTGACTCAAGCAGCCAAAATTTGACAGATCTGCAAATGAGACTCTTGGAGCGGGTGGTTTTGTACCTTATAGATTAACAAGTTCCTCATTTGGTATTTGAAGGGGAAGTGAAAGGCTGTGGTGTACATTTACTCAGGGGTGTCCATGTGATGTTATTTCTTCGAAAAAAAAGATTTTCTTCTAACGCTTCATGTGAATCAGTTAAGGGAATATTCTTTCTTTCTTTCTTTCTTTCATCTCTATGGACAGCATGATATCAATCACCACATAAAATAGTTTCAGTAATTTTTTTCGCTTTGAGTTTTGTACTCTTATTTTTTTTGCAACATTTTTATTTGAGGAAAAGAAATGTATACTTTTATTTGAATTTAGCCTAAATTAATTTAAAATACTTAATAGTATTTTATTTTTTCATTAAACATTAGATTTATCATTTTACCTGAAAATCAAGTTATTAAAAAATAGTTTATTAGTTATTTATTTAAATTAGCAATAATAGACTTAGACTTCCTTTATAAATGAATAATCAGAAGTTATACAGCTATAATGTAACTTCATGATGGACATAAATTCAGAAACATACTTTGCTGGAAAATTCTGACATAAAATGACATCCTGTAATTAGTGTATTGTTTTGGGCGTATCTTTCTTCTCCATGTTGGCCAGATGACTTTACACTACAAATTTTAGTATAGCAGAAAAAAACCCAGAATTGCTACAATTATGTTCAATACCTTACAGAAAACCAGCTCATTTATTTGACACTGTTCAGCCCGACATGTTGAAAGATAAGTTAAAAAGTAAAGTTAGAATAGCTTATATAATAAAAATTATATTAAAAATATTGCATAAGTGGTTACGCCACTATAATATTAACTTATGATTGTGTTAATGTATCACATGCTTAAGAATCAAATCAAAATTATATTCTGTGATAAATGAAATCTTTCCATGTTTTTTATTTTTTTACGTAAATTAAATCCAAACGTTACTTTACGTTATTACAAGGCTATATTGTGAGTCCTTGTCCTGTGGTGTGTGTTGAGTATTGCCGTCTGGCTGTTGGGTCAGGTCACTGTCTGACAGACACAGACTCTTGCAGAAACGCATACATGACCATTTGGAGCGATGCGGCCGTGCTCGACAGTGGTGATGTCATGAGTTGAAGCACAGAGGTCCTCTGGACTGCATTGGATACAAACAGCAAGTGTTCTTTCTTCTGCAAAGTCACTGCTCCTTCTCGCTCGCTGCCAGCCCAGCACTCACTTGCTTTTTCCTCCAGTGCTCAAGCCAGCACTGATATCATTCCTCGGCTCTCCGCACCCCCCTATCTTCTTGCCAGCCTGGCCACTCGCAACCTGAGCATGACACCATCACATGCACACACATAATGCATGCACTAAAGAAATCTGTATGTTGAACTTCTAGAAAAGTGTTGAAGAGAAAGGACAACGTAGCAAAAGAGCCATGTTGTTTTCCACCCCGTATCCCACTTTTCCTTCAAGTGGTTTCTGACAAACACGCTTTCAGAGTCGAGTAATTGGGGTGTCCCTCATGCAGGCCTTTCTGGCTTCGTGTGGAACGTTTTTCCATTATTGCACAAAACCTCAATTGAGCGGAGAACCCACCCCCTCCAATACACCAATCCTCTCTGCGGTTCTTGCACTTCCTTTACGATTCCAACTCACCCCCATTGCCGCCCCCTCATCCAGGAGTGAAGATGGCCTCATTTGCATCAGACAGTGTTGTTGACTCCTACATTTAGCAAACTCGTCTGACTCTAGAGAGTATGCAAGTTAGTTTGTTTTCTGCCATAGGAGGAAAAAAATGAAAAAGGTTTTTTTTTTTCTTTACATCTGGCATTTCTGACTTTTATAAACTCAAAATTGCAAGAAACGTGTTAATTCTGACAAGAAAAGTCTAGCATTTCTGAGAAAAAAAATCAGAATTGTGAGATGAAAAAACAAAGTGATTACATTTTTGGCTGAAACACAAAAAAAGAACAGAATTGTGTGATTATAAGCTCAATTCAGAGAAAATCTAAATTGCAAAGATGTAAACTCAAAAATTCTGAGAAAAAATGTCTGAATTGTGAGAACTTGAAATTGAGTTATTAACTTGCAATTGTGAAAAAATGGCAAAATTATGAGATATAAACTCAATGTGGAACGTTTTTCCATTATTGCACAAAACCTCAATTGAGCGGAGAACCCACCCCCTCCAATACACCAATCCTCTCTGCGGTTCTTGCACTTCCTTTACGATTCCAACTCACCCCCATTGCCGCCCCCTCATCCAGGAGTGAAGATGGCCTCATTTGCATCAGACAGTGTTGTTGACTCCTACATTTAGCAAACTCGTCTGACTCTAGAGAGTATGCAAGTTAGTTTGTTTTCTGCCATAGGAGGAAAAAAATGAAAAAGGTTTTTTTTTTTTCTTTACATCTGGCATTTCTGACTTTTATAAACTCAAAATTGCAAGAAACGTGTTAATTCTGACAAGAAAAGTCTAGCATTTCTGAGAAAAAAAATCAGAATTGTGAGATGAAAAAACAAAGTGATTACATTTTTGGCTGAAACACAAAAAAAGAACAGAATTGTGTGATTATAAGCTCAATTCAGAGAAAATCTAAATTGCAAAGATGTAAACTCAAAAATTCTGAGAAAAAATGTCTGAATTGTGAGAACTTGAAATTGAGTTATTAACTTGCAATTGTGAAAAAATGGCAAAATTATGAGATATAAACTCAAGAAAAATAGTCAGAATTGTGAGATAATTACCGTGTAATTACATTTTTTTTCCCCTTATTCCATGGTGAAAATAAGCTTCCATAAGAGAGGCTAGACCAGTTGGAGACAAACTAAAAAAAACCTGTATAAAAACCTTTATGCACTTTCACAAGCATTACTGTAACAGTTGTGGTCATAAGCAAAAATAGCAGTATTCTTACGTGTACCATCAGCGTGCATGATTCATTAGGGAGAGAATAACATGTAAAAGGTAGGATTATTGGCTGCTTTGGTTGTTTGGATTTACTTTTCCATTTCTCCTCTTTAGCGGGAGGTTTTTAGCTGAGTGGACCATGGAACATTTTACAGGCCCTTTCATAAATGGCCCATTCAGTTCCCTCAAACTGCTCTCAAAAGGATCCTGTGTCACTACAGAAAGCTCTGATACAAGCAAGAACATCCCCTGCTTGAAGACTCAAGAACTATACGATTGTTTTCACTCTTTTCATTTTAAATGACAACTCAAGTTCATGTTATTCCGAAGATCCTGTACTGTTCAAAAGTCTGGTGTCAGCAAGATATTTTAGTTTTTTGTTATTCAGCAAAGACTTTCAATTTAAAAATTTCAATTTCAAATAAATGCTATTTATTTTAACTTTCTGTTCATTTATAAAAATCAGCATCAGCAAATCAGCATATTAAAATGGTATTTGAAAAATGATATGACACTGAAGACTGGAGTTATGCTGCTGAAAATTCAGTTTTTCATTACAGGAATTAATTTCATTTTGAAATGTAGGAAAAATATAATAGAACGGTTTATTTTAATTGTTGTAATATTTCACAGTATCAATGTTTTTGCTTTATTGATGATCAAATAAATGCAGCCTTGGTGCGGGTAACAGATTTCTCTCAACAGTGTGTATTTTAAAAAATATTCCCCCAGAAATTTTGAAGAATCTTAATGTGAGGGTTTTTTGTTGTTGTTTTGTTTTGTTTTTTCCCACTCAACATCTAACACAATGCTTTTTAAGGTCCAAAAATGACAAAAACGCCTACAAGTTGTGCAATATTCAGAGTCTAGTCATCATAAAGTCACTATTCACTCACAATCCTGCCCTCCAGCGAGCCAATAATTCGAAAACCACTGTGACTGGATCATTGAGTCCCAGTCGTTCCCAACCAGTTCAGTGATCAAATTGTTCTTTTAAACTTGTTCTTTTCGATAAACTGTTGATCCGGTTCATAAACTGAACTGATTCGTTCACAACTCAATGATCCATTTGCAATAGTTAGAGTTAACAGCTCATTTGAGGGGATGGTTATCAGGTAATAACGGTGACTTAAATTTAGTCGTTCCACACGAAGCTATCCACTTCAAAAGACTTGAGTTATAGCATATAAGAACCCAGAATCAGAATGAGCTTTATTGCCAGGCATGTTTACACATACAAGGAATTTGTTTTCGTGACAGAAGCTTCCACAGTGTAACAGAATGACAGTGACAGAACAAAAAACACAGATAATAAAAATAAAAATAGAACAAGTAAATAAGGAATAAAAATATATAAATTGACAATTGTGTGTGCAGGTATATGACAATAGACAGTTGTTGTTGTTGTTGTAATACGTGTTAACTACTATTATGATGCTTTAAAAATTAAGCTTTTTTGTTGCTTAACAGACATGGCTACTGTTGATTTACATAAAATGAAAATCTAAATGAAAATGTGCAAATCATGGCCCCTGTTGGGAGCGGGAAGAGAACTGCTTCATATTGGCCTGTGCCGGCACTCAAGGTTAATTTTGTTAATTGAGTTTTAATTGAAAAAGTCAGTGATTGACGGCTGCTCTCTCATTAGACTTATCTAGTTTACCAGCAGTGACAAATTGCTCTGCGTATTCTACCGGCCTCATAAAAGGTGGACTAATCCCACCGAGTCCTTTCCATTACTTTGCTACAGTGCTAATTTCACAGTTAGCGGACCTCTGAAGCAATCTTAGAAATGTTAGTTAAGCATTTGCGCGATTATTCCTTGTGTTCAGAGCAACACTGCAAATGTCTTCGCACTTCACTGTGAGGGTATGCAGTCCACTCTCTCCAATACTGTCCCGTAATGAACCGGCCGTTTGGCTGACCCGTTGAATGAGTTCAAAATCCACAAGCTGTCAGGCTGTCTAGCTGACCTGAAGTGATTGTTTGTTTCGCAGAGATGTTTCTCATTCTGTACATTATTTTCAGTCAGTTTGGTGTTCTGCGAGGTCCACGGGTCAAGAGTGTGAGTTCAGGTGAAGGAAATGGCAGTAGGTTGACTCAATGATCCATTTGCAATAGTTAGAGTTAACAGCTCATTTGAGGGGATGGTTATCAGGTAATAACGGTGACTTAAATTTAGTCGTTCCACACGAAGCTATCCACTTCAAAAGACTTGAGTTATAGCATATAAGAACCCAGAATCAGAATGAGCTTTATTGCCAGGCATGTTTACACATACAAGGAATTTGTTTTCGTGACAGAAGCTTCCACAGTGTAACAGAATGACAGTGACAGAACAAAAAACACAGATAATAAAAATAAAAATAGAACAAGTAAATAAGGAATAAAAATATATAAATTGACAATTGTGTGTGCAGGTATATGACAATAGACAGTTGTTGTTGTTGTTGTTGTTGTAATACGTGTTAACTACTATTATGATGCTTTAAAAATTAAGCTTTTTTGTTGCTTAACAGACATGGCTACTGTTGATTTACATAAAATGAAAAGCTAAATGTAAATGTGCAAATCATGGCCCCTGTTGGGAGCGGGAAGAGAACTGCTTCATATTGGCCTGTGCCGGCACTCAAGGTTAATTTTGTTAATTGAGTTTTAATTGAAAAAGTCAGTGATTGACGGCTGCTCTCTCATTAGACTTATCTAGTTTACCAGCAGTGACAAATTGCTCTGCGTATTCTACCGGCCTCATAAAAGGTGGACTAATCCCACCGAGTCCTTTCCATTACTTTGCTACAGTGCTAATTTCACAGTTAGCGGACCTCTGAAGCAATCTTAGAAATGTTAGTTAAGCATTTGCGCGATTATTCCTTGTGTTCAGAGCAACACTGCAAATGTCTTCGCACTTCACTGTGAGGGTTTGCAGTCCACTCTCTCCAATACTGTCCCGTAATGAACCGGCCGTTTGGCTGACCCGTTGAATGAGTTCAAAATCCACAAGCTGTCAGGCTGTCTAGCTGACCTGAAGTGATTGTTTGTTTCGCAGAGATGTTTCTCATTCTGTACATTATTTTCAGTCAGTTTGGTGTTCTGCGAGGTCCACGGGTCAAGAGTGTGAGTTCAGGTGAAGGAAATGGCAGTAGGTTGTTAGTACAGTGGCTCTCAGTTAGACGCAGTCGGACAGGCCTACAAAGGGCTTCTTCAGCACCGTGTCCCATCACCGACTGGCCTAGAGAACAGAGGTTTCTCACATGGCCTGTGAGCGGGAAGCAGAGCACTGTTAAACACATTCACCCCACCTCGACTCGCCTTAATGCCGAGGCTACTTTTAGACCTGGAGTCATAGCTACTGCAGGCTTTTCCACTTGCCTTTGTGATAAAGAACTGGCAGGACTCATGCGGAGCCTCTTAATTGATGTGTGTAATGAATAGGGCGACATTAGCGCAGTGGGGCACATCTGTTGTCCTAGCAGGAAGTTAACTAAGCAAATAGTGATTGCACACAGCAAGAGGATGCTACTCAACACTACACAATACACAGTGCCATCAGTGCACTTAAAGCTTCGCTAAATTAATAGTTGACGATATGAGTTCTTTAATGCTGTTGCTGATATCTAAAGAGCAAGGTTGTCAATCTAATGATGATAAATACAGTAGAGTTAGTACAATTTTATCCTGACCTGATACATGCATCACTGTAACTAAATGAGCTCATATTATACAAACGGTTTAATATAAGAATAACAAAAAGTGTATTATTCATTGACAAGTATTGATGTTTTAGAATGGACTCTTCTGCTTATTTTAATCAGCTGAAAATGGTAAAATATGGATTAATCAGTCAGTCACTGATCTGAATGTTTACTGCTTTAGAGAAAATATTTCCAGATTTTACATTGGACATCGAGTGATGACCCAACACAGCTTGCAAAATTGTTTTGTACAAAAGTATTGATTAATTATTATATATTATTAATATACATAAAGATAAAATATGATTATTTTTATATTGTGATATTAATATTGTAATATTCATTTATATAAATTTATTGCTAGTATATTTATTATCTAATTAAATATATACTTTTAATAATTTTTCCAGAATTATATGCGTGTATAGATAGATTTATTAGCCTATATCATTTATTTCTGATTTGAAATATGTTTCACATTGTTATATAATTTATTCCTGATTTGAAATATGAAAAGTAGCTTTGACAAACAAAGTCTTTCTCTATTCAAATAGACAGGAGCTGTAGTTACATGAATGGAAATATCTGCCCAGGGGCTTTACCAATATGGCCGCAGAGTGAACTAACTCATCTTAAAGGGACCTAGAGAGTTTTGTTTATGGAGAGTTTTGTTCATTTTGTTTTTGGAGATCAGGGCATGTCACACAACCATGTCCATGTTGGCATCTGACAAATTTTACTTGCGTTCACCAAGTGGCAAATTCCTTTGTGTTAAATATTATTAGGTTTGATGTCCTTTAATTTCAGCAACAACAAAAATAAGAGAATTTTCTTATATAGTTTATGGTTTCATTATTTGCATTTAGCTTTTTTTTTTTTCACCTAATGTCCTAAACCCTATTAGACTGCAGCGCATTTTTGTATCACAACCCTCCCAGATAAGAACCACTGGTGTATTTATTATGTATGTGCTCATTGCAGTGTGTTAATGTATTTCATTGACTTTGTATATTGATTTCTCCTGTTTGTGTTTACAGAACCAGTAGCATTCTCAGCAGAAACCACCCTCCCGACAAGAGACCCCAAAGCGATAAGCAGCCTGGTACCCCTACACACGAGTTTGACCCTACAGGTAAATGTCTTTCTTTCACACTCTACTCATACAGAATGGCAGTGTTTAGCTGTACTAAATGCTGTCCTGACTGCTCGTGTGTGCGTGTGCTGTGGACTGAAGCACACTGCTCCTCTCACAGTCTCTTCAGACTCTAAAATGGAAACAGTTTCCTCCACACACAGCACAGATGGAAGGCTGTGCCCGTCCACTAACTGCAGTGGCACGGCTTTAAACAGCGGCATCATTCATACTTGCTGACCATAAACGATGCACATGTTCCTGGCCCCGGTTTTGGCAGTTGAAAGACATTGTCAGTGTGTTTTTCTTTCAAGTTTTGCCTCTGTTTTTCCTCTGGTGAGAGTAGAGAAGGAAAAGCAGTCCTGTGCATGGCCGTTAATGTGAGGTTTATGGTGGAGAACAATGTGATAATCGTATCGATTAAAATGCGATTCACATTGTTTGGATGGGGAGATGTTTTCCTGTTTGATTGAAAGACGAGTGAGATGTTGACAGAATTTCATCAGGGGTCTTTTTAAAGATTTCTGAGCTATTCTGAAGCAGGTTTCACATGTGCATAGTATGTTTTACTGGTTTGATCTAACATAAATATCTCACTTTCACATGTTAGAGAGAATAGCAGTGAATGGAGGATGTTATGCATGTTTATTTCTGATGTTCCTTTGGTGTTGGACTCACCTTTTCTGATGCATGACTAAAACATCTTAAGCACGGTGTGGTGTTCAGTGTCCTCTGGGGTTGGGCGATATAACTTAAAATATAAAATATTTTTTCATTCTTTTGACAATATTTGATATTGTGTGTTTGTTTTGAATTGGCATATTTTTGTTTTGTTTTTCAACCAAGCAACCATTTTTGTCCACTACTTTCAAAGTGATTAATGCAAAAAAGTAAAATACAGTACAAATTGAGTTAAAAATAATCAATAATGCAATACTATGAAACAATTTTTATTTATATACACCAATATAACATTACAGTAATGCACAGTAATATTTACAGTAAAATATATATTTTTAAATTAGATATGTAAAATTAAATATTTCAGCAATGACACAAGCGTTGGAGTTGAATCAGAGATTCAGAGTGCTGCTGAAATGAGTCCTAAAACCCAGGAACAAGTTAACATTTTTGCATATCCGGTTCCTTCAGCCCGGGTTTTTTGAAGAAGTCTTTGGTCAAATGCCTGAAATAAGGTCTATGGTCAACACAAAACCCTTTGTTTGTTGATTGATGTTTGTTGGTCACAACTTATTTTCTGCAACGGTCCAAGAACAATGGAAAAATCCTGTTGGGTTTTTGTTGAGGGGTCCAGGATGATGCTAACTTCTAGCTTGGCCTACAAAAAAAGTCATCGCTCAGCACTCTGATTCATGGAAATGGATTCAACTTACAAACATCAACACAGTTTTGCTGCTTAAATTTTAAGAGATAGTGTTTGAATATCTCTGTCCTTACATTCTTTTGCCCTCAAATTGCAAAATTACCTAAAAGCCGAACAAAATATATAGTAAAAAAAACAAATTAGAATCATTGCACTATTCACAATGTTGCTTAATCTTACATTTCCAGGAAGTTCATTTGAGAATACATTGATATATCGCCCAACCCTAATGTCTTCCCAATATCTCTTTAGGAGTGTCTGAAAAGTGTGGCTCTTTTGTGTGATTAATTTCAGCCCAAAGTTGTATAGCCTTGCGTAATGATGGAGACTATTGTTATAAATCGTATACGTTCCGTTAAACAATATCACTGATTACATTTTTGTGAGACATTCAAGTAGGCAAAGGCTAATCAAGGCCACAGTTTACTCTCTTGTGTTATGATTAACTATGATTAACCATATTTCAAGATGAAAGCAAAAACCAACATCCTTGCGTAATCGTTTTTGAGAATGTTATCTCTCGTTAAAGTACTTTTACCTCAAACTCTGTTTATTGGTTCTATCTGCATCTGTGCCAAGCATTGATTTCTGGGTTAACACCTGGGGACCTTAATACCTAAACAACTTATTAATCATTTCGGGGGAGACGCTTTGTTAATATGCAAGACCTTGGGGATTTGACTGCTTATCAATAGACAATGACCCATTCCAAAACAGCCACACTGTGTATTTGTGCCATTGCTCATTTTTTTCATTTGAGTCCTCTCTCTGTGTCCTCTGTGATATGTGTGTGTGTGTGTGTGTGTCCCGTGTTGTATCATGATGTTGTGTGGCTCAGACGTGCTGGTGCAGAAGAGTGGATTTGTAGTGGCTGACAGGAGACCTGAGTCTTGTGGTAAGATGATCGTACTGTTGCTGTGTTTCTAGTTTTGTTTTTACTCTTGTGCAGGTGATTCTTCTCCAGCACTGTGAAGTTCAAGTGTTATCAGCGTTTATTTATGTTCAGCTTCCCCGCTGAGTTGATTTTGGGCTCTGTGTGTATTATTGGTAAATAACAGATAGCATTATTCTTAATGGTTCAGAAGATAAAGACTGAGAGAGTCTGGATTCTCTGTTTAAAGGCCTGATAACTGTTACAGATATACTTGAACTATTACATGATATACTTAGAACTTACTGATGATTTTTTTTTTTATCAGTGAGCAAAGTGAAATGTTTGCACTACAGTTAAAGTTTTTAAAAACTTTTATATTTGAATGTATTTTAAAATGTAATTTATTCCTGTCAGTCGAAGCTGAATTTTCAGCAGCTATTATTATTACAGTTCGTATCAATGTTGAACACAGTTGTGTTACTTAAAGGGATAGTTCACCCAAAAATGAAAATGCTGTCATTAAAAGGTGGGGTAAGTGATTTCTGGTAGTTAATGTTGATATTTCAAATCACCAAAACAAACACGCCCCTACCCCAAAAGGGTCTCGCCCCTATTTTTATAGCTCCGTTGAATTGGCATATTTTTGTTTTGTTTTTCGACCAAGCAACCATTTTTGTCCACTACTTTCAAAGTGATTAATGCAAAAAAGTAAAATACAGTACAAATTGAGTTAAAAATAATCAATAATGCAATACTATGAAACCATTTTTATTTATATACACCAATATAACATTACAGTAATGCACAGTAATATTTACAGTAAAATATATATTTTTAAATTAGATATGTAAAATTAAATATTTCAGCAATGACACAAGCGTTGGAGTTGAATCAGAGATTCAGAGTGCTGCTGATTTTGACTGCTTATCAATAGACAATGACCCATTCCAAAACAGCCACACTGTGTATTTGTGCCATTGCTCATTTTTTTAATTTGAGTCCTCTCTCTGTGTCCTCTGTGATATGTGTGTGTGTGTCCCTTGTTGTATCATGATGTTGTGTGTGGCTCAGACGTGCTGGTGCAGAAGAGTGGATTTGTAGTGGCTGACAGGAGACCTGAGTCTTGTGGTAAGATGATCGTACTGTTGCTGTGTTTCTAGTTTTATTTGACTGCTTATCAATAGACAATGACCCATTCCAAAACAGCCACACTGTGTATTTGTGCCATTGCTCATTTTTTTCATTTGAGTCCTCTCTCTGTGTCCTCTGTGATATGTGTGTGTGTGTGTGTGTGTCCCGTGTTGTATCATGATGTTGTGTGGCTCAGACGTGCTGGTGCAGAAGAGTGGATTTGTAGTGGCTGACAGGAGACCTGAGTCTTGTGGTAAGATGATCGTACTGTTGCTGTGTTTCTAGTTTTGTTTTTACTCTTGTGCAGGTGATTCTTCTCCAGCACTGTGAAGTTCAAGTGTTATCAGCGTTTATTTATGTTCAGCTTCCCCGCTGAGTTGATTTTGGGCTCTGTGTGTATTATTGGTAAATAACAGATAGCATTATTCTTAATGGTTCAGAAGATAAAGACTGAGAGAGTCTGGATTCTCTGTTTAAAGGCCTGATAACTGTTACAGATATACTTGAACTATTACATGATATACTTAGAACTTACTGATGATTTTTTTTTTTATCAGTGAGCAAAGTGAAATGTTTGCACTACAGTTAAAGTTTTTAAAAACTTTTATATTTGAATGTATTTTAAAATGTAATTTATTCCTGTCAGTCGAAGCTGAATTTTCAGCAGCTATTATTATTACAGTTCGTATCAATGTTGAACACAGTTGTGTTACTTAAAGGGATAGTTCACCCAAAAATGAAAATGCTGTCATTAAAAGGTGGGGTAAGTGATTTCTGGTAGTTAATGTTGATATTTCAAATCACCAAAACAAACACGCCCCTACCCCAAAAGGGTCTCGCCCCTATTTTTATAGCTCCGCCCCACACATACGTACGCAACGATTGGACTGACGATGGCGGAATCTGCTGTATTATTATCTGCTGTATTAAACATATTATCTTACTTTTCGGGCACACTTTGGGAGCTGACGCTTGAAACAGACAGTGGAGGAGGTTTAGACACTCCAGGCTTATAGGGTGTTGAAATTAATGTGTCTTTATCATAGCTGAAGGGAACGACAATACGATTGCAGATGAACAAACAAGCGAACATGACACACGAGCATATTCAAGCAAAAGTCAGCATATATTAGTTCTGTGAAACAAAGCAAAACCAATGTTACTCACCTATCGAGAAGAAATAAAGCAACCTCGGCGTCCGATCGCAGGCCTTCCTGACATCAGTGCATTGAACAGTAAAGTTGAAGTTTATTCAACTTTAATTTAATTCAATTCAATTCCATTCAACTTTATTCCATTTAAGTTTTTCACTTTGGAACATTCATTCACGGATTTGCGCTACTGTCTTCACACACAGACAAAACTTACTAGAGAAGTGTGACATAATATACCTCTGTAAATAAATACAATATAAATAGGGATGCACCGAAATGAAAATTCTTGGCCGAAGCCGAAACCGAACAAAATTAAACACTGGGCTGAAGGCCGAATACCGAACACGGTTTTTCAAGTTTTTTCCCCATGTATTTTGCCCAAACAAAATTTCACCATTGCATAAATTAAAAAGCCAAAATGTGCTTTTTACTGTTTTGTCTTGCTTTTCAAAAAAATAAAAAATAAATTACAAAACAACAATTAAAAAATATTTTAACACTGAACATTTTTAACATTCTAGCAGACACTATACCAACAAAGCACAATTTAACTTAAAATGAATAAGTGTGTAAAATAATAATTTTTGGCCATCTTGAATCAGGCATGTTTTTTTTTTTTTTTTTTTTTACTGCACAATTAAAATTAACATTCTAGCAGACACTATACCAACAAAGCACAATTTAACTTAAAATGAATAAGTGTGTAAAGTAGTAAATTTTGGCCATCTTGAATCAGGCATGTTTTTTAACTGCACAATTAAAAGCAGCCTTGCTGAGAAAAGACTTCTTTTAAAACATTAGAAAATATTACAGATCCTAATTTGAACACGATGTGTGAATGTTATAATAAATGTATTAAAACAGAGCTATTGTAATGATTATTATCATTATTGTCTAACTTTTAATTTTATTTTACAGAACAACAGTAAAATTTCAATACTAACATTTATGAATGTTTATGAGAGCTGTTGCTTTTTCTCAACTTTTATTTTGGCTGAAACGCGCAGGAAGACCTCAGTGCTTATTTTTGTTGACAACAGATTTATAAATGAGTCTCATTACGAATACGTTGTACGTATCGCATTGTCACATGCCTTGTAAAAATTCATAAAAATGTGACTGAGCAACGGACGGCTGTATCAATGCAGATTTTCCTCGCGCTTTGGACTTTGAACCCTGGTTAACAAGCAGATATGCTGCGAGTTCCTGCAGCGCTGTCAGAATGCATGCAATGCGCGCGTGTATTAGAAAACATAATGTTCTGCAGTTTATTTACTAATTGTTTAATGCCATTTCGAGATTTCAATCATCATACATTAACCAGCAACAATCACCTCTTCTCATTGAAGACATGCGATGCAGTCCTAAACAGTCTCTCTCTGTCGGTGCTTGTAATGATTTTTGCGTCTTTCTCCGAAAGTTTAAATGCTTCCACACTGCTGATGTGTGTGCTGCATAATAAAGAGTGCGCGCCTCTCACTCTGCGCTGGTAGCTATTTGATCGCGTCATATCATTGTTCGGTACAATTTATTCTGTCTTTTCGCTATTCGGTTCGGTTGCCGAACATTCGGTGCATCCCTAAATATAAATTCACGTCTCGCACACTTTAATGCCCTTTGAATGTAACGTGTACGTTCCCTTGGAACTGGAATCATGGCAGAATTTCATGTTAAGTCCACTTCGCGGGGCACTTACAGTCGAATAAGATAACGCTTGAATGCTGCCTGAACAAGAGACCTCCTTACTGAAAGGAAAGTGTTGACTGGTGTCACTATCTCGCGAACGCACCGGCGGATCTCCTCCAAATTCGGGGATCCCTTCAGCTCGAGGAGCCCTCTCAAACGCCACCCTCCGTGCGGCGGTAGCCCCCCTTGATCGCTAGATCGGTCGGTGCCGGACCGCGAATTTAACAACCCGTAACTCCCGGACCCCAGGAGCTATCGATGCGGGGGTGGTCTCATTCAAAAGCGGGCTTATAGACATACACCTGATTTGCGTTCGAGAGGGTTCCTCGAGCTGAAGGAATCCCCCGAATTCGGTGCGGATTCGCCGCGCCATTACGGAGATATGGCCGTTCAAAATTTCAATGGTTTTCCATAGACTTAAGCTTTAAAGCGTTTCATCCAGGTCGCCAGTAGCAAACAATGGAGCACGCTCTGCTGGACAAACTAAGTAATTACAGCATTTCAAGCATTTTATCTGCGTTATATGTTCTGTAAAAAAAAAATTCATATCGGCGGCATATTCTCCGATACCGATATATCGGCGACCGGCTCGTATCGGCCGATAATATCGGCAAAACGATATTTCGGTCGGGCTCTAGACAGTACCTCGACATGTGTGTGGTGCTGCTGACGCTGGAGCCGGTGTTCTGACAGAATGTCCATCTCTCTTAGCTCATCGTCTGTATATTCTGTTTGAATAAGTAAGGCTGGGAAAAAATTGCAAGTCATCCTCTCTGATGAAATATTCAGACGTGTTTACTAAGACTGTTTTATGTACAGCGTGCTTCATCCTCTACTTGTAAACAAGGTGCAGCGCATCTGGGTTTTAAGGCAGGCTACCCCGGCTCCTGCATCAGCAGCACCAAATGCATACGTCGAGGTACTCTCGAGAACGCGCGCTGAAAAAATTGTTGAAAAAAGTAATTTTTTTTGGTTTTCTTTACGCACAAAAAGCATTCTCGTAGCTTCATAAAATTAAGGTTGAACCACTGATGTCAAATGGACTGTTCTATTGATGTCCTTACTAACTTTCTGAGCCTTGAACTTGGTAGTTGCATTGCTGTCTATGGAGGGTCTGAAAGCTCTTTTCAAAAATATCTTAATTTGTATTCCGAAGATGTTTGGAAAGATGTGAGGGTGTGTAATTAATGACAATTTTCATTTTTGGGTGAACTATCCCTTTAACATTTTTGTAGAAACCATAATACATTTTTTTCAGTATTCCTTGTTGAATATAAAGAACAGTTTTTATTTAAACATTTATTTTATAACAATTACTTTTTATAAACTATTATTATTGCGTTAAACTCCAGAACATTTTTAATTGATGATATTTTATTTGTTACATAATTAGTTTATTTATTATTAATTAGTTAAATCTGACAGACAGCATCTGTATGATGTCCAATTAGCAAGAAAATAAATGATTTATTAAATAGTCAAATTAAAATGACTTATGAAAAACATGTTTACAGTAATGCACTTGGAATCATAGCACTGGATCACCCTGTTTCAGAAGTATATCCGTAACACCTAAACATCACATGTAATATAATCAATTACCAGTTCTCTCTGTTAAATTCAATCTTTTTAAATTCAGTCATGACCATTAAGATCAAGTAATTTTCATAATACATACAAGGATATGAGAAAGATATGTGATATAACTATATGTAAAGCACTGTTTACAAGGAAACTCTTCACTCTGTGGGGTATATTACATCTGTGTGTGACTGTTTGAGCAGTTCATATTCATTTCTGTGATCTGAGAACTGCGGCTTTTGTTTTCAGATCTGATGAGCTATCAGTTTTGAAAGTAGGCCCATCTCTCACACTGCAGCATTAGATGACCGTAATAACCCACGTCTCCACTGCTCTCATAATTTCTTGTATCTTTCCATTATTCTGGGAAGGGGGCTAGATTTTAAATGGATTGTGAGATTGATGCTTTCGTTTCACAACTCTGCAGATTTTTTATGTTGCCAAGTACGTTATGAATGTGACTATCTGCACTTACTTACCCTGTCAGTTCGATCAGGTATTGGAGTCATTGTTACTGTAATCTGCTTTGATAGGCCTCTCCTGATGAATGCTTTAGTAAAGGCATTGGCAATCCAGTCAAATCAGTTTCATAGCTCCTTTCATAGCTCAATTTCTCTCTCCTCTTGTTCTCTCCCTTCCTCCAGGGCTGGTTCAGAGATGCGTGATCATTCAGAAAGATGAGAACGGCTTTGGGCTGACCGTCAGTGGGGACAACCCTGTTTTCGTGCAGCTCGTCAAACAGGGTAAGATGCCCGTCTATCACGTTGGCTCCGCCCATATCAGCTTCTGTGGGCGTCTATCGAGACTCTCCCCTTCCCAGGCTTGATACGACTTGGCTGCAATTCAGAATTGAAGCTGATGTGTTCTGAGCAGGACCAAGAGGACACCTAAAGCATTATAAAAGAGAAGCAGGGCTGCAAATACATTAAATAAAGTTTTAAATAAACAATGCATATTATATAAACACATTTAAGGATGATATATATTATATAAACACACTGAATAAAGTCAGGGTAGCGCCATATTTAATTTTTTGACAGGAATAAAGACTGAATTGAATTATTTTGTATTTTTTATGTTATATTTGATATTATATTGTTGATTGTTGAATCTGAAGCTGATATGGCAATAAATTTAAATGCAACCAACATCTGAGTTTGTGAAAATTACATAGTGTGCATGTCTTTCTAAAGACTGTAAGTGTGTTTTCTACCGAATAAAATTCAATATGGCGTCTACCCTGACCAAAATATATAAGCTTTGACCAATTTTTTTAAAAATGTGAATGTTACTCAACTTTATTCATTTTTTAAGTCTGAACAGCAAAAATATATCTAAATATAAATGGTATTTATACAACTTTTTTTGATCTTAGTCTGAAAGGTGGTCATTCAGGATATAATACACATCTCATACAGTGTGGAATATTCTCTGGAATACACTCATAATTGCTCAGCTTTCTCAAAGTTTTTAAATGCATGGCATTGTAGTGAATAGTGATCGAGTGAACATGTTTACATGAGACGTAAATGCATGAATACCCAAAATGGAGGTTTCATCATTTGCAAAATGACAGTGAAAACCAATTTGTGTGCCTTGTAAATGGAGCACATAAACCACATAGCAATGTGCTGAAAAAACACCCAAAACCCCTTAGCAACCAGATGGCAGCACTCTGGCACCCACCCGCTGCACCAGAAAATGCTTTCAATTCATAATCGTCATAATCGTCTCCTGTCTTTTGGTAGATGGCGCTGCAATGCGTGCAGGTGTTCAGACGGGGGACAGGATCATTAAGGTGAGATGCTTACAGATGCAAGAGCTATATTTCTCACTGCCCACTCCTCTCTCTACACCACTGCATTTCAGCATCTGTCTATTCTGCCACCTGCTGGTCACAAAATGACCTCATGTTTGAGTCTGTATAAGAGAACTCGCATGTATATGGTTTTATAGTCAGATTAGATTGCATTTTAATGTTTGTCTCCTCTGCTTTAGGTGAACGGGACATTGGTGACGCAATCGAACCATGTTGAAGTGGTGAAATTAATCAAATGTGAGTATAAATCATTTGCTTGGGTAAAGACGACATGTTTCCACTGCTGACCAAAACTCATTTGTTTTTCACAGCTGGCTCATATGTGGCCCTCACAGTATTAGGCCGGCCTCCTGGGTTGCCCCAGATCCCCCTCTCTGAGGTAGACGTGGCTCTCGGGTCACCGGGGGATTATGGGGACCCTTTTGTTACATCTCCCAACTCTTACAATGCAGCGGAACGCACCTCCTCTCCTCTGGTATCATGGGTAAGACACCCATACGCCCATTCCTGAAAATTCTTTTCCCATCTGATTTTGTTTTGTTTTTCATTTTGTGTTTATTTGTTGTAAGTTCACTTCCTCATATCTCTCCTACTATAAAATTACGTAATCAATATTTATTATTTGCTCCTCCTTGTCGTTTGTCAACCCAACCCTACATAGGAAGAGAACAGTGCTCCACTCAACCAAAGAATGGACAACAAGAGGATGGTGTCCAAAGAGCAACAGGACATACAGGTCAGAATCTAAATATCAGACTCAAAACTACTAGTTTAAAGTGGGCACACATGCTACTTTCAATTTCACAAAGTGTGCCTGTCAGTAAAGTGTTGAGTTACAGAGCTGTATTGTTGCAGTATGACTTAAGTTGATAAGAATGAGGCCTTTCCTGTTGGGAGGCAATTTAGAGCTTTAGTATAGCTGATAAGTGAGAGGTTAGACTTAAGCTCCTCCCACTATGTTTCGACACAGTTACCACCTTCACATGTCTTGTAAACAAAGATCTGTCATTCTCATTGTCTTGGAGAGCAACATAGAAGTAGACATTTACAGAGCAGAGCAACAAGTTAGGTTTTACTCATCTGTTAACCTTTTGACTGTGTGTGTACGAGATCTGATTATATAGTATATGAAAATGTCTCTTCTATAGGGACTGAAGGAGGGCTATAGCAGAACTCCTACACCCAAACCACTACGGGACATCCAGGAAGCCAAGAAGTACATTCCACATCAGCAGGGCCAGCTTAACAGGGCTACACATGTATGACATTTCTGAGTCTGACCAGTTTAATTCAAAGTAGGGATGTCAATTTTCGATCATTTCCATGATCGATCGTCATTTAAATTAACGATCAATTAATCGATTAATCGTTAACTTAATGCTGCAAAATGCGTCTATGCAGCCCGGCATGACAAGATGTGCAAAAGTTACTCAAAAAAAACCCCCCGCTTTCTCACCTGATTTAAAGGGGATTTAGTCTGAATAAAATGCTAGTAGCAGGATTGTAAAATGAATAGATGTGATTATGATAATTTGATAAAACGAAGAGAGCTCGTTTGAGATAATTTTACTTTGTTGACTGTTTCATATCCCATCACGGGGACCGCTGAACGCGCCTCTTTAAATGGTTTCGTGGTGCTCGTTGTTGTATTTTAAAACACAATTGCAATGTTTTCAACTGACATTATGGCATTAAAAATAAAATGATCCCAAACGTAACTGTGGCGCGTGTGGCTGTGCTGCGCAGTCAGTGAACCGCTTCCATCGGCGCTGCTGCAGCAAAACACACTGTTGCTCACATCAAACATTATTATGCGAGTATTATGACCAGTACTTAATTTGATCCTGCCGGATCCTGTTCTGGAAAATGTCCGATTTTGAATTTTTGCGTTCCGGTAGGCCTATTTATTTTTAAAAATCCGGCATTTATAATGCATTAGATCGTGACAGTGCATGCTTGCGTGTATACGAGATGGAGCGAGCGCGGGTTTGGAAAGATGTATTTGGAGGTTATTACTCACGTCTCATTCGGCACAAATCCAAATGTTTCCATATTCGTAATGTATTTGAATGTTAAACTATTATTTATAATGTAAACTAGGCTTGTACTTTACACGCATTCGCATATAGACAAAAGATCATCCTCTTCACATGAGCAAAAAAGTCCTTGGCATAACAGCAGAGTGGATCGGTACTACGGTCTATTTAAACTGACCAGTGTAACCTTTTATATGTTTAAATGACTGTATTTTATTTTGATAATGAACAGACTGCGATGTAAGTTTGAATTGCTAGAATAAGTGGGGTGTGTGCGCGTGAGGTGCCGGTGCGATCGAACAGCTGAAACATAAAAAACTTGTTTATGGAGCACAGTGCCACACTTCTGTTTTAAATCTGTTAGCTTAATTATTTAAGCCAGATATATTTCGCTTTTTTTTTTTTAAATTATGAAAACAAATTGTTATTTTTATTTAGGCCTATTGCTTACATAGGCTATACATTTTCCTTAAAGCATCCCATTTTGTCCCAGGGCTTGAAAACCTGTGCCCTAGGCTAGTTAGGTCCATGCAGAAACTAGTGAACGATGCTCTTATTGTGGCATCACCGTTTAGTGACACCATTGAATGCTCTGGGAAAACGTATTGTCAAGTGTCAGTCACAGCGCCTTTTAATTGCTGTTTTGAATCCAGTGATTATTTATTTACAAATTATAAGCTCTGATTATGACAAGTGTGGTATAAAAGCTTTGTTTATTAGAGGAATAATTGGTTAGCTGGAAAATGTTACATCGCGACCATGCTTTTGGATGCCATTCGAGCCCATATAGCCTACATTTATACGGCTTTGTTCTGGTTTGCCAGTTGGTCATGAATTTCCACAAATTCAATAATATTTAGGCATTGTTTCTTTTCCTAACTCCTCACCGTCTAACCCTCTTAATTTCGCAGGTTTATTTTATTGTCATTCACTTTTTATCACTGTTTTCACATCTAAGGGAAATGAAAGATTTCATGGCCATGAATTAAGAATTCGTTCGATTTATTAATTTGTTCCCTCATTTTAGTTAAATCATTGGTTATTTAAGGAACAAAATTAATGAAACATGGACAGTGGCCACAAATTAATAAGTCGTAGGAACAAATTAGGTTATTTAAGGAACAAAATTAATGAAACATGGACAGTGGCCACAAATTAATAAGTAGTAGGAACGAATTAACAAGTTGTAGGAATGAATAGCCTATCTGTCCTGTGTCCCACAGCCCTGCAAAGCGCAGAGCCCGATAATTATTTGGGGAAATGACTTAGTTACTACATTTCTATTGCTTTCCATGTTGAAGAACTTTGTGTTGTTTCTATTTTAATGTACTTTTAAAGTTTAAATCACATTAAAAGCTTAATTTGTAATTATGAGTGAATGATGATGCATTTATATACCGTCACCGTCACTCGCACATGTTTTGCGCATGAGCCGCACGTAGCCCAAAATTAAACGACTTAATCGACCATCGATAGCTTTAATCGATTGCATCTCTTATCGACAATTAATTGATCATCGATTAATCGTTGACATCCCTAATTCAAAGCATGTTTTATTCAAAGCGTCAGTAACACACTGTTAGGGAGTGGTCAACCGATTTGGATATAGCTAGAGAGACAGATTATTTGATTATAAATATGTATATATCATATGATATTAAAGTTTACACAAAAATCTTGCACAGCCCAACCGTTTTCATCACTGATTTATTGATGATGATAATAAGAAATGAGTATCAATTAAGCTGATTAGAATGGTTTCTGGAGGATCATATGACAAATTCAGCTTTGCCATAACAGGAATAAGTTACATTTTAAAAATGTATTATATAAATATGAAATATATAATATGTATTTAAATATATAATATATATTTAATATATAAAAAGAGAAAAGTTTACATGTTAAATGGTAATATTTCCCAATTTTACAGTATTTTTGATCGAATAGATTCAGCATTGGTGAGCATAAGAGGTGGCTTTTAAAAACATAAAAAATCTCATCTTATTTTATCTTAAATCATATTTTATAAAAAAATCTTATTTTCTTATCTAATTAAAAATTATTTAAAAACCTAAAATTAAAATATATTTGTAAAAATGTGTATTTTTGGGTAATAGCAGCTTCCACATGTTTCTTTAAGCGATCATTTTTAGGCAGTCTTCAGAAATATTATATATTGATATTTTGCTTGACCATTAATTAGAAATTATGATTGTTTCAAAAGATCTTGAATCTGATTGAGTAGCTTTGAATTATGCGCGCTTGTATTGACTGTAAATCTATGTTTTAGGTGAGTCTGTGTCTCAGAAACAGTGAAGATGGCTGTTGGGTGGATGAGGATCAGTATAAGAGAGATTTCAGCCCGGAGGGTTTCTGGAGTGGAAGTTCAGTGTCACATGTAAGTGTACACCGTGCTCTCTTTTCTTTGAAATATCTTCACTGATCTCAGTTAAACAGTGGCACTTATCACGAGTATACTCGGTGGCTCTTGTTCCTTGCTTCCCTGTGGTGTAATTAATTGTGTTTATGGTGTGTGATGTGCAGGTCCAGCGCCAGTTCTACCCGGCCTCTCCAGAGAGCCAAAGGGAATCCAACTGTTCCAGTCCGAAGAGCACCCCCAGAGACAGCCTCAACTCTTGCCCCTCCCCTGAGGTTGAGGACGGCCCCGACCTGGTGAGAACCATTGCTTTCGACAGACCTTTCTGCCTGATTTCTGATGAGCATGATTGTCACACCTCTCTACTTCCCGTAGGATTCTCGTTTCTCATCCACCATTGGGAGCCCACCCTCCCGCCTGGCTTCAGAGATCATTGCTGCTGAAGATGATGACTTTGACACCGACCAGGAGCAGGTATTTTTAGTTCCTTTCCTTCCGTGGTCTTGTTCACCTGCCTTTTTAACCAGATCTGACGTGTCTCAGGTAAACGGACAGTGCAGCTGCTTCCAGAGTATCGAGCTGCTCAAGACTCGCCCCGCTCATCTTGCTGCCTTCCTGCACCATGTGATCTCTCAGTTTGACCCTGCACCTCTGGTGAGTTCCAGCAGTAATTAGCAGTTCTTGCTAAGGCAAGCAAGACTATTGATCATTCTTTCTAAGCAATCAGATTTATGGTTTTCACCTGATGGGCAGTAAAACAGACAAAAAAATCTCATGGAGTTGTTTTGAAGAAGTGATTAGAATTTGGATTAAGATTTTTGCTCAAATCTGGCTTTTTTTTTGACCAATTTTTTAAGCTATAAGCATGTCTGCATAGATTTGGTTCACCATATGTGAGAATTTAAATTGTTTTGCCATTGATTATGCTTTTCATGTGGGAAGGATCCAAATCTCAGTTCATTCATTGCAGAAAACATTGTTTTAAAAAAAGGAAATTGTAGCATACGTAATATTTCACTGAAGTCTTCATGCATGTCACAAACTCTGATGTAACAACCAGTTGCACAATGAAAGCACAATAAACCACTCAAAAATCCAAACTGCATGTTTGGGCTAAGATGCACTGACAAAAATCAGTTTTTAATCAATTTTTAAAAACTTAAGAAGAAATTAATTTAAAAAATTTAATTAAATAAACAAAAAAGAAGAAAAAAAAAGATTTTTGATGCCTGTTTGAGCACAGTTATAGAGTTATGGATAAAGACACTACTGTTATGGATAAAGATAATCTACTGTTCAAATAAACATTTATTATCAATGTGGAAAATGTCACCCATTTGAAATACAAATATTTTGTAACATATGCCTTTACTGTCGATTTTAATCAGTTTATTACATTCTTGCTGGATAAAATTATTAAATAATATTAATAATAATAATAAAAAAAATCTCCTGACCCCAAATATTTGTAGCATAGTGTTTATTGGTGACTATATCGGTATTATCGGTAATGTTTTAAAGTAAAGGGATACAAATTCACAAATCTGTCTCAAATTGCTATATTTATCACTCCCTGAATCTCACTTCCCTCCACAGCTCTGCTACCTGTACGCTGACCTCTACAAACAGACCAACTCCAAAGAAACACGGCGGATCTTCATGGACTTCTTGACGTTCTTCATAGACCGGGGGGCAGTAAGTGGAACTTTTCACACCTCATCTCTTCTCGCTCAAACCCGTCATTTTCTGCTCTGCCTTGGTATCATTTGGTCTGCGGGCAAGTTGAGGCAAAAGCCTGTATCCACCTAGATCAACCGTGCCTTTTGTCCTGAGAGGTGTGTGAAGGGTTACTCCTTTCCCAGCACCCTCAGGGTCAGGAAGCAAACACGCTCTTTTACCTTTTACCTCCACGGTCATCGCATATTGTTGTTCTCAAACTCTGTGTGTGTTTGAGTGGGTGCGCGTCTTCCCTGCAGCAAACTTTGTTCTCTTTCTTCCAGTTGGACGGGTAGCTCATTTGGAACTTGTGCATATCTTTTCCCACAGCTCTGCTGTTTTGTTACCTTGTTATTGTAGTGTTTGTAGTTGTTTTGCAGGAGAAAAAAAACTGGTGCTTTTGTCAGAAAGCCCTTTTTAATTTATTATTTTCATTCAACAGAATTTGAAAGTTGCTGTGCCTGAATCCATCTCCTCTGAGCTCGGTAAGCACAGTTAATTTTAGAAGCGTCTTAATGGAAGCACAAACGTCGTTCTCACACTCGCACTGTTGTTTGTGTGTTCATTTCAACATCCAACCACATAATCATTTCTCAGCCCTCGGTGGGAAACCTGCAATTGTTCAGAAAGCACAAATCCTGTTTAACATTCATGCTGACTCTTCATGTAATTATGGATTTAGCTTCTGAAGGACTTGGTCACTCTGCCAGTGTGTCATGTTGACATGTTTAGTGATGCATACTGATGCCGTATCTGTTCATGCTGGTTGTTTACTGGTCATGTATGGGTGTGTATTTGTGAGAATTGTTTTTGTTTTGTATGTACCTAGCTATAATTTGGGGGCAAAATTATCCTTTGGGTACATTTGAGGATGTCCTCAATTGAAAATTGATTTATAAATCATGCAAGATGTTTTCTTTTAAATAAGATTTTGGTTTGGCTAAAGCAATTATTAATAAATTTTTTAGAAAAAACAATTTTTTTGTATTATATGTCCCCATTTAATTTATGTGTATGTGAGTCTGACATTGTCAGCATTGTCACGCAGACAGTAAAGCTTGATATCACCTAGATCAGTGTTTCCCAACTGGAGTGCCGTGTAAAAAAAATAATTTTTTAATATTTTTAAATTGCTAAAATATTTAAAAAAGCATCTATTATATAATATCCATTTCTGATGTCGCCAATAATTAGAGATGCACCGAAATTTCGGTTGCCGAAAATTAGTTCACCGCTCAGGTTTCACTTTCACGTGGTGTGACGCTCTGCGGATTATCACGCTCTATGCGTGTGCGCTCCGCTCAGTCGCTCCACTCGTATACCGTTCATGCTCATCGGAACAGCAAAGTCCACTCAAAAATTGAACCGACAGGAAACATCGATGTAGTACAGTATTGTTTCTGTCTGCAATAGCCCTACTGTGTGTAACATGATGTGTGGTATATGGGCAACTCTGGTAACTGCCCTCTAATTCATGGATCTGCTAACCGCTATTTTATGCTCACATGTTCTGATAATAATAGCTTTCTAGAACTAAACATTATTTGGATAATTGGTAAAAAAAAAAAAAAGTTAAATATCTTAACCCTACTGTTAGATTATATCGAAGTAAAAAATTCAAATATTGTGACAAAATTAATTTTGAAGGGTGCCACAAGTTTGTTAAAATTTCCAAAGGGTACTGTGACAAAAAAAAGGTTGGGAAACACTGACCTAGATTATTGGATCAGCTAATGATCCCCATGAGGATTTGCTCAATAAACATACAAAAAATTGTGTTTATTGAAATGGAAAAAAAATGAAAGCCTAAACTTAAATTCATATAAAACTATGAAACATGTGACTACTCATTTTTTGTGTGTACATGTGTTCAGAGCGGCGGAGACCAGAGCTGATTCCAGAGGAATTACACAGGCAATGTATACAGACAATGCAGGAAACTCTCCTTCCAGATGTACAGAGAAACTTGGAGGACTTCAGGTCAGGAATGTAGACATTCTCATTTCATCACTAACCTGTACTGCCACGTTGCACTTTTTCAGATTGACAGTAACACGTACAAAACAACTGCATCCACTCTTACAGGCAGAAGCGCAGTATGGGCTTGACCCTGGCTGATGTAGAGCTGTCTCGTCTGGACTCTGAACAGCTGGTTCTAGAGAGAGAGAGATCATGCGCTGAAAACATCCTCTCCAAGATAGATGACGTTCTGTGAGAATCACACACAGTCTTTTAATCACTCTGCATCAGGGCTGGGCGGAGATATTAAACAAAACAATATACTTTTTATTTGCCCATTAAATTTTTCTTGACATTCATGACAATAGTCTAGTTTTGCAATCTATCATCGTCTTAGTATGACAGATATCAATAATATGTATGATTTAATCTTCAGTTGCAAAAATTTTATAATTTGAATCATGAATATGCATTAATATTAGTGCTTTAAAACGATTAATTGCATCCAAAATAAAAGTTTTTGATTATATAATATATATGTGTGTACTGTGTATATTTATTATGTATATATAAATACACACACATACAGTATATATTTTGAAAATATAATCAAATTTTTCTTAAATATTTACATCCATGTGTGTGTATTTTCACACACAAAAGAAATATACACAGTACACACATATTATGTAAACACACTTTTATTTTGGATGCGATTAATCGCAATTAATCGTTTGACAGCACTAATATACATATATAATTAAATATTCGTTCTGAATCTGCTTGGCTTCAGTGGCTGTTTGGCTAAGATTTAAATGATAAAAGTCTTCAAATGGATAAAAAAAAATCAAGTATTATCACCCTTTATTTAAGAGTTTGATTTATGTATTTCAAATACATAAATATCAAAATACAAATCAAGTCAATAGACAGAAAAAAAGATTTAGCTATTTTGCTAAATAATAATTATCTATATTGTTATCACCCTTATAGCATTTATTATCTGTTTCAGAGCAAATGCATAACTATAAAAATAAAAATGTTATATTGTCAATAGACTAAAAAAATTAATTGAGAAATTATTTAGCTATATAGTTTAATAAAAAAAATTGCCTATATTGTTTTCAAATAAAAAATGATTTAGCTATATAATTATCACCGTTTTAGCCCTTTAATTGAGCTATTTCATTGCAAATTCATAAATATCAATACTGTCAATAGACTAAAAAGATTTGAGAAATTATTTAGCTGTATTGCTAAATAAAAATTATTTAGCTTTTTTGTTCATCATATAACTTGTTTATGCATTTCAGAGAAAAATATGTCAATATCAAAATATATTTTGAATATCCTACTCCACATTCTCAAGATTGTCTGCTCAGTGACTGTTCTCCATCTTACACGCGTGTCTCTTTCAGGTTGACTTCACAACCCACAGAAGAGGAGAAATGGTGAGAATTTTTCATGTTTTCCTCCAGCAAACCTCATCCATAATGCTCGACAATAAAGACATTAAGGATGAGGGTTATTTGATCTTGCGTAAAGATGTTGCGTTCGATTTGTTTGTAAATTGCCAGCCTGGGGTACGCCAGCATATTGACGCTTGACACAAATGCAAGATGCTGCAGAACAGAGCGACTTAATGAGATTTCCTAGTCCTCATTTACTATAATGTTGGCAAACATATTTAAGATGCCATATGGAAACACCACAAGCCTGTATGATTTATGAATGTACAGGACATATGTGAGAAGATAGATGGTGAACTTGTGCGTGTGTGCACGTGAGTTTTTGAGACATATGGCAGAAGGCACAATAAGATAGGAGTCATGTGGAACAGAAGGAGTTGGCCACATGGAGCCAAAAGCACTCAACAACAGGCACAACACAACCCTCAGAGACACGACTCTAAATTAGGAAATGAAAGACTTTGATGCTCAGCGCTGTGCTCTAGTTACTAAGCTTGGACAGGGAGTGAGAAAACAGTTCAATTCAACCCTAATACACAATTTTGTCTTTTCCAGCAGCACCATACAGTATGTGATCTCTATGTACATGAAGCATCTGGGAGTTCGAGTGAAAGAGCAACGAAACCTGGAGTCCAAACGAGTTCGAATTAATTTTCTTCCTTCCAAACTAAGGGTATGTGTTTGTACTGTTTTCTGACGCCTCACATTTTCACAACACGATCACATAACTCTCTTCCAAAACCTGACTTGCTGTCTAAATAGGCAGTTACCTTCTGAGGGAACATTCTAATGGAAATTCTTTTGACTGATTTGGAACATTCTTTGTAAAATACTTTGACATTAGTATAGTTTTATGTCAGCATATTAATCTAATAAATATAAAAATGAATCGCGCGCACACAAATTGATGTCTTTTTTGGTTTTCATTAGATAATTATAAAAATAATTGTAAAATCAAAATAAAATGATGTATTACAACTGTGCTGTAATAATTTAAATATTTTACTACATTGCGCAGGAAGATTTTGTGGTCATGTTGAACCCAATGGAATCACATTGATTTGATGTAAATGCACGAACACAATCCATGCAATCCATTTATAATGAACATTTTTCTCATCTTGTATATATTGTAAAATTTAGCATGTCATGTAAATGATACATAATTAGTGTGGCATAATTGTTTGGCCTTCGATGTCCAGAGCACGCTTATAATGTCTGAAATACTCCCTCTGTAGGCAGTTTACTAGGTTATGGATCAAAGCAGTTGTCTTCTCAGTCTTCCCATGGCAAAGTTGTTATCCTGAGGATTGTTGTTTTATTCTTCCTGAACAGAAAAGCAAAACAGAGAAGGAAGGGGAGGAGAAACTGAAAAAGCCTCGCTTTCCCATCCGGGTGCCCCCACGGTGGCCCAGTCGCGTCGATTCAGTACCATGTAAGTCTAGTGCAAAGTTCTACAACCTGCAGCTATTGAAGACACAGACTTTTTTCTTAAGGCTTTGAACTTTTTTGCGGATTCAAATCCAGAATTAACCAGTGGCTGGTTTGAAAAAAAAAAGGTGTGCTGGACATGTATTGTTTACCAGCTATGAAACTGTCTTTGATATTATTTAATTAAAAACAGACATATTAGTAGGCTTGGCTTGTTTTTTTGTTTGTTTTTTAGTAAACATGTTCATCTGCAGTCAAATATACACTACCGTTCAAAATTTTGACACATGCACTGCTTTTATTTAGGAAGTATTGATCAAAGGTGACAGCACGTTTTATAGACATTTTATAGATAAAGAGATTTATTTTAATATCAAATAAATGCTATTCTTTTGATATTTCTATTCCTCAAAGAATCCTGAAAAAAAATCATGGGTATCATGGTTTCCACAAAAATTTTAAACAGCATATGTTTATATGAAACTGTTTTCAACATGTTTCTTGAGCAGCAAATCAACATATTTCTGAATTATTTCTGAAGAATCATGTGACACTGACGACTGGAGTAATGGTTTCTGAAAATTCAGATTTACCTTCACGGGAATAAATTATATTTTAAAATATATTACAATAGAATTGTAATTGTAAAAAAAAATGTTTTTTAAATGACCACAAACTTTTGGTAGTGTAGTGAATGTTAGGCCTGAAAGCTTGCGATTTCTGGCAAATTCTAAAAGCAGAAGACTTGCCCTCATTTTGCTTTCCTTCCTCTGGGTGGTGAAAGATTCATGTTGATGGTGAATCTTGTTTGGTGTGTGTTTGAGCAGCTGGGAGGGCCGGGGACAACATCAAGCATCGGCCTCAGAAGCAGATGTCTCAGCCAGCTTTGGGCGGGTCAGATCTGATAGAGGGTGGACGTCTGCGGTGCAGTCAGTCGGTTGAGGGCTCAGACCTCCTACAGAGCCCGAGTTTGATCGCCTCTCCCCCCTTCAGCGCCTCTTACGGCTCACCGTTAGACCCCTCGGGCAGGGACTCAGAGTTTAGTGAGTACTGCATCTCCATCTCATTCATCTGAGTGATCGTTCCTTTCATTTCCTGGACATGCTGTCTGAAACTAGCTCTTCTGTGTGCTCTCAGGTATGAGCCCGTCTGTGATGGTTCCCCGGCTCAGTGATGGGCTGCAGTCTGGAGATGTGCTGGACAGCATCTACCCACCCTGTGACTACATCCCATACAACATGGACCAACTAGATGAAGATGCAGACAGGTGCATGTTTAAAAGCTTATGCAGCAAAGCATCTGGTTTTTTTTTTTGGTTTTTTTTTCCTTTTCTGACTTATTTCTAGCATAGTCTTGATATGTCTCAACACGTGGTCACATTTACTGTTGTTTTGCAAAATTTTGTCTGCAGAATACAACCAATTCAGTAGATATCTGCGCAGTTGTGAGTATCACATGAGTGCAGAAAGGTTGCTTCATGCATCTCTACACCCCTGACAATGGACCGGTGTTTTTTTCTCTTTTCTGCCATCAAAATTTTGTTGAAATTTCACTAATGTGACCACACCTTTAGTGTTTGATGCTAAAACACTAATAATTCAACTTCTTTTCTCACTATGTTAAAGGGATAGTTCACCCAAAAAATTAAAATTACTTCAAGATGTACTTAACCTCAAGCTATCCTCGGGGTATATGACTTTCATCTTTCAAATTAATACAATCTGAGTTATATTAAAAAATGTCCTGGCTCTTTCAAGCTTTATAATGTCAGTGAATGGGGTCCAGATTTTGAAGCCCAAAACAGTGTGTCCATCCATAAAAAAAGTACTCCACACGGCTGAAAAAAGGCTTTCTTGAAACTAAGCAATGCATTTTTTAATATAACTCTGACTGTATTCGTCTGAAAGACAAGGATGGCTTGAGGGTGAGTAAAAAGATAGGAAAGATGGCTTAAGGATGAGTAAATCATGGGGTAATTTTCATTTTTGGACGATCTATCCCTTTAAGGATAGTATTATATCAATTATTGGTAGATACTACGGGTTTTCATTTCTTTGTTTTCTTTCTTTCTTTCTTTTTTTGCACTTATCCATATCGATTTGATATAGAATATTTAATTGTGCGTGCTCATTGTTGCTCGTTTTGAATACCTTTGCGACTCATTTAAAGTTAATATTTTAAATAAAAATTGAATAACACTTAAATATAATCATCAAATCTCAAAATGAATATCCATTTTTTTAAGCTGTACATAATGTTGCATTGTCTAATTTCATTTGTCTAATTTTTTTAATTATTATTTTTATGGTATTAATATCAACCTTTTTTGCTTATCCATAAAATGATTTATCATATCATATACCAGGATTTTAATATCAGTGTGGTCACTTTGTGTCAGTGAAGTGAGCAAGTATGTCCTGTTTTCCAGACTCCTTGATGGGGGCACACCTAAACTGAGTAGAAGGTACTGGACACTGGCTGCTGTCGATCACCCACATCACTCTATACACTGTGTCCTAACCAGTAGCGACAATCGATAAAAGCTATTTATTTTTTCCCTAACCAGCTGTAATGAGGACATTTTCTCCACCGCCTGGTTTCTGTTTTGTGCTAGGCTGCCATGCTCGTAGTGCAATCTTATTTGTTCAAAGTATCTACCACATTGAGCATCAAAAATTAACCCTCTTTTTGATGAGCTTCCTGTGTGTATGTCTTATTGTGCACCAGCTCTCACATTCAGATACACATTGAGCTTAATGAGATTGTTAATCTATGTACCATCTCCTCCCTCACAGGTTTGAAGAGTTGCAAAGTGAGGATGATCAGGGGAGTGATGTTTACTCTGATGTAGATCCTCCAAACTGGCAGCAGCTGGTCGGGCGTGATGTTTTAGCAGGCCTGACGTCCCACGAGATCAAGAGACAAGAAGTCATTAATGGTACGATCTTGTTCGCGTTTCACTACATAAATCAGACAGGTGCATGTCAGATTTAACGTGCACAATGCATTGTTAGAGCTGCTGTTTTGGTTTTTGGTTTGCTTTTGAAGTAACTCAGTCTATCTGATGCTCACAGAACTATTCTACACGGAGCGAGCCCATGTACGCATGTTGAAGGTCCTAGACAGTGTCTTCTACCAGAAGCTCACCCGAGACAACATACTGCCCCCTGCTGACATCAAGAACATATTCACCAACCTGGAGGAAATCGTCCAGTTGCACAGTATGTTTTCTTCCAATAATTTTTTATTCCGATAAACTGCCGTGTTTCAGATCATGGCATCTGCTGTTTAAAATTTCAGTGAGGATAGCAGATCAAATGATGGCGATACGCAAGAAGAATGAGACGTCGGTCATCGACCACATAGGAGATGAGTTGCTGTCTTGGGTAAGGGCTCATGTTTTGCTCGTATCCTGTGGCCGTTGTGGTAGGTATTCTCTTGTTGATAAGACTCCCACACGCTCACAAATCCTCTGGCTTGTTGTTTTCTAGTTCAGTGGTGGAGAGGAGGAGAAGATCAAGCAAGCAGTGGGCACTTTCTGTAGTAACCAGCCCTTCGCCCTGGAGCTCATCAAATCCCGGCAGAAGAAGGACCAGCGTTTCACCTCCTTCATGCAGGTGGGTCGAGACTCCTCGCTGGCCGCAGGGCCGTGAGAGCTGCAGTTCACTTGAGAGAGACTGTTTGGAGCATTACAGACATACAGTACAGTGCTGTTCAAACTTTTGGGGTCAGTAAGCTTTTTAAAAAATTATTTTGAAAGATGTTTCTTATACTCATCAACACTGCATTTATTTCATCACAAAAAAAAAAAAACGTAAAATTGATATGTTATTACAATCAGTAATAACTGTTTTCTACTTTTAATATATTTTTAAAATATAATATTTTTAGAATACAATTTTTTACATTATTATAATTTTAGAATTATATTATAAATATATAAATTATTAAATATTATAATATTAAATATTTTAAATATAATTTTTAAAAGCTGAATTTCAACATCATTACTCCAGTCTTCAGTGTCACATGATCCATCAGAAATCATTCTAATATGCTGATTTGATGCTCAAGAAACATTTCTTATTATTATGACTAGTGTTGAAAATTTGTTTTTTTGCTCCTTAATATTTTTGCTGAAACTGATGCATTTTTATAAAAATATTTTGTTACATCAATTTAATGCGTTCCTGCTGATTGAAACTATTAATTTCTTTTAAAAAATCTTAATGACCCAAACTTTTGAGTGGTTGTGGACATTTGCATGTTTCACAGAGATGTTTTCATTTTCCTTAGTTAGGGCTGTCAAAGTTAATGTGTTGATGCATGTGATTAATTAAATAATGCTGGTAGCACATTTATTCTCTTGACTGTTTCATTCTGTTGTATATGTATTCTTTTAGGAGGAACAGAATGTGTTAACTTATTTTAATTGGCAATTAATTAATTCTAATTGCATTTTAATAAATTGACAGCCCTACTAATTTTACAGTGTTACAGCAGAAGAGATCCTTATCTAAATATCTAAATAAAGTAATCTCTGACTTGTTAATAGGATCAGCTTTGCCTGGCAGCCAAACATCAGAGAAAAAGGAAGACAAAAGAGATTTTGTTTAATTGGAGCTATATTTGTAGGATATACTGTAGAATTTGCTCATCTTGGAGATAAGAGTTTATGAACCTTAGGCAGATGTAGTTGTGTTGAGCCTTGGGAGCTGTTTTTATCTCATAGTAGAAGTGGATGCAGGGAACACAGATTAAGATTGAGATTTAACAACCTTTCCACATACACTGCATTTTCTGAAATCAACCGCACTAATCTCTCCATTGAGAAAACTAGTGTGTAAGCACTAGAACATAAAGGTGTAGTAAAAATTTAAAATCCACTGTAATGCTTATTATGCTTTTGAGGTGTATATTAGAGAAAATAGAGCTTTTCACGTCTTAAAGAAGCAGTTCATCTAAAATTGCTGTTATTTATTCACCTCCATGTTGTTCCAAATCCATTTGACTGAATTTCTGCTGAGGAACAGAAAAGGAGATAGTTTGGAGAATGTTCACGCTGCTCTTTTCGTGTATTGAGAATTAATGGTGACCAATGAGAGCAGAGGTAAATGGGAACATTTTCTGTGAATGAATGACTTCAGTCTGTTCCTCACACAAAGCCTCAATATGACCTCAAACTGCAATATTTGCTTGGACCACTTTTATGATACTTTTATAGAGCCATTTTGACTTGGTCAGCATTAACTTTAATTGTTTGGAACAATGTTATTTTAGTATTTTTATTTATATATAGTATACTATTATAGTATTTATTTTATATTTCCAGTTTTCACTTTAAATTTAGTTTTAGTAATTTTATGTGCTTTTGCCATTTTTACTAGTTTTTCTATATTTCTATTTAACTTTATTTTTATTTCCGTGTTAGTTTGATTAATAGTAGTATTTCAGATATTTCAACTTATTTCAGTTATTTCCCAAGGGCATCATTTCTAATTAGAATTTTTTTTTCAATCTAATTTGTCATATTTATAGTATGTTTTATTTCAGCTTTATTTTAATTAACAAAAAATATTTTTACGTTTTATCATGGGTACTGCAGTATATTTACAGATTTCAGATATGTATTGTGGTTGTTTACCAAGACATTAGTGATTCCAGATACCTTGCTGACTGATCACAATGTTGTGACTTGCAGAGGATTACTTTCTCACTTGAGTGAAGGATAAAACCCACACTGAAGTGTATTATTCATGATGTTGGAGACTCTACTACTTGATAACAAGGAAATATGCAAAAGATTAGGGAGGATTTTGTTGTGGATTTGCACGTACTGTTGTCCTCAAGTTCTTGTTTTATTGTCTCTGCACCATCTGCAGGTGGCTGAGAGCAATCGACTGTGTCGACGATTACAGCTAAAGGACATCATCCCTGCAGAGATGCAGAGGTTCACCAAGTACCCTTTACTGATGGACAACATTGCCAAGTACACAGGTATTCTCCTCCTTCATGCATCGTCTTTTTAAAGCATTGTATTGCAGCAAGGTTTACATTAAAGTTAAATAAATGCTTGTTCTACACAATATTTAAACCAAATTCACCACAAAAATATTTAAAAACAAAATGGCAATGTTTAAGATTGACATCCAGGTTTACTAACAGGTGTGACTCCTGTTCTCCTGTGCGCTTAAAACAGTTGGAGAACGAGGGAGAACATCTGTCCTGTCATTTTCTCTAACCCGAAAGGGGTTGTCAATCATAGCATTGCTGATTGACAGCAAAAAATGATTTGGGACACACTCACCTCATGCCATAGGTATGTCAGTGATGTGACAGACAGCTAGTTGTCGACTGGAACAACCAAACTCATAAAAAATTCAGTTGTGAGCCCTGTAAATTTTAAGGAAGTCACTTCCGTTATTGAATGCAGTTGACCATCTTTTTTTTTAACTCTTTATAAGACCTCAAGACAACCATTATTTTCAACACTGATAAGAAGACATGAAGAAATGTTTTCATGAGCAGCAAATTAGAATATTAGAATGATTTCTGAAGGATCATGTGACACTGAAGACTGGACTAATGATGCTGAATATTCAGCTTTGCATCACAGTGATAAATTACCATTTAAAATATATAAAAATAAAAACCCTATTTTAAATTGAAATATTTGATATCATTTTATAATATACTATAATAGTATAAAAATATTTTTATATATTTTCAGTATACATTTTAAATTTAGTTTTAGTAATGGTGCTTTTGTCCTTTTTATTAGGTTTTTTTATTTTATTTATTTTTTGCTTTTTTCAGCTTTGCCATTACAGTCATAAAATACTATTTAAAATATATATATAAAAAAAAAAAAACATTTTAAATTGACATATTTGAAAATGAACTAATCTTATTTATTAAAATGTTTTTACATGCATGTTCATACAAATCTATATTATATATAGAAATATTTAATATAATTTTTTTTTAAACAAAACTGTGTGCAGATTTGTGTTTTATTTCTTATTGTACATGTTGTCATTTTGTAAGAGATTTTTATTTTCCATCCAATCTTTTTCACAGATTCCCATCACCCCTTGCAATCCCTACATTTTGGGGAAAGTAAGAATTAGTTCTTGATATATATGTGGGCAGAGTATATATGTTTGACAAATAAGAAGTCAGACCCTCACCTTTATTGTGTTGGCTGTTCAAAAAGCATTTGCTGGCTGGACACCAACCATTAGTAAATTAGAGCAATGCCAGCTCTTAAATCTCCATTATTATTCTGAAATGTTCTGAAGCGGGAACCGCACACTTTCAAAGCGTCTCTCACATTATTTGGCAGACTGTTAAATTGTGGCTCTCTTGGAATTGTCAGAGGAAGGCAATAAATGTAAAGTATAACTAGCGATTAAGGAGGAGGTAATTCTCCTCATATTCATCGGCACTTGGCAATAGTCTCAGTGGTGGGCACTAGAGGAAATAGAGGGCACTTGGCTGGCCAGGATGTTCTTAAAGAGTTGATTAGTCTCTTCTTGAAACGTGTGCATGTATCGTCTTTACCGACAGATGAGATAGAGGAGAAAGACAAAGTGAGACGAGCAGCCGAATGCTGTCGACACATACTCAGCCACGTCAACCAGTCCGTGAAGGAGTCCGAGAATAAACAGGTAAGCAGTGCAACTCGATCGAGCTGGCTCGAGGTAGGCAGACTTTATAGCCTCAGGTCAGCTTAAAGGAAAGACTGGAAAACCAAAACTTAATGATTGTCAGCATTCATCTTTAGGTTGAAAGTTCCAGGTCCTCTTACATCAGCCCTGAAACTGCTCTTAGAGTATAAACAGGATGATCCAACCTGCTGGAGATCATTCATAAGAAAATTCATTAAAAAGAGTCCTGCTAGGAAAATCTAATCTTCTCCAGCATCTACAGTGTATTTCTTAAACGATTGCAGCTTTAAAGGTTTTTTTTTATTTTTGGTGGCTAAATTCATAAGAGGTCAGCCAATGTTAATGGATTCTTCAGCATAAATATGTATTTTGTTTGTGTCCCACAGAGACTGGAGGACTACCAGAGACGGCTGGACCTCTCTTCCCTCAAGCAGAGCGAGAACCCTATGATCTCGGAGTTCAAGGTTAGTGCTTATCATACAGATTTGACTAGGTTTTTTCCTAGAAAACCATATTTGAGGAGCGAAGAATAGCAGGTTATCCCACCAGTTTCTCTCATGCGGATCGACGTCAATCATATTTGTGTGTCTGAGATTCATTTTTAGGAAGACAACATTGTGAGGAGCTAAAATCAAGTTGTGTATTTATTCAGACAGACAAAAATATGGTTTTCTTGGCATCCTTGTAGTTTTTGTAGCTTGGGGAAAAAAAATTGTGGAAAAGTTTTATTAATGTAAAAATATGTTAGTACATTATTAATATTTTGAATTAGCTTTTAGTATTTTTAATTTTAGTTAAAATTTTTGTTTTATTTTATTTAAATAAAAAAGTAATAGTTTTTGGTGCTAGCATTCATAATTGTATCTTGTGTTTGACTCAGAGTAAGGAAGTTTTTGACTAATTTAATTTTGATCTTTGTTAAGAGATTGAAAATCTTCTATTGGTTTTTTATTTGTGTATCTCTCTGATTGAATAGCATCAATAAAAAGAGTTAAACTAAAAAGTAATAGTTTTCAATTTCGAATGTACCCTTTAACGCTCATACGTGGCATTCACGATGTAGTAACTAATCTAGATGGGGGACATTTATTACCCTCTCTGAAAATGTGGATCCAGTTTCATTTATTTGATTCGTCAATGTAAACAATCAGTCGATCCACATAAGAATCAGATTTGATGAGCAAATCTAAATTGGTTGCTGTATGAATAAAACTAGTAAGTCCTTTCTACAACAAGGATTTTAAAGATGCAAGTTACTCATTCATTTCTTGTCCCGCAGAACCTGGATCTCACTAAAAGGAAGATGGTCCACGAGGGTCCTCTGTCCTGGAAGATTAACAAAGACAAAACTATTGGTAAGCCACTGCTCTCAAACTTCCCAAAAGCTTGCTTTTTTGATGATAGTATAATAACACTAGTTTCTGTTTTTGCATCAGAGCTGTATACTTTACTCCTGGAAGACATCCTGGTGTTGTTGCAGAAGCAGGACGAGCGTGTTATTCTCAGGTGTCACAGCAAGAACCTCGCAGGAACGGCTGACACGAAACACATATTCAGTCCCATCATCAAACTCAGCACTGTGCTGGTGCGCTCGGTGGCGACAGGTGAGCGTCTGACTTCTCATTTGTCAAAAGTAAACACTCTCCCCACATACATTTCAAGAATTAAGCCTTACAGGGTTCCTTGATTTCCTCACACAGATAACAGATCATTCTTTGTGATCTCCATGTCCAAAAACGGAGCTCAGATTTATGAGCTGATGGCACAAACAGTGTCCGAGCAGAGAATGTAAGTTTTCACCACTTCTCTCTTTCTCATGTTTCTGCAATCTACTACTCTCTCGTTCATAGAGCAGCTTTAATTGTCTTTTATATCAGGTGGCAACGGCAGATTGCTCAGAGGGCAGATGTTATGAACGCTAAACCCCACAGCGTCATTCCCTTGCCTCAGCACGAGTGAGTTCCTCTCTATTTACTACTTACAGGGTTCGTACGGTCATGAAAAACCTGGAAAAGTCATGGAATTTTAAAACACCAATTTCCAGGCCTGGAAAAGTCATTGAAATCTATTTCACAAAACTCTGTATAATAGAATTGTGTTTAATCGGGTCCTGAATTTCGGTGTGGGATTGCGAATAGGCTATATCGCATAGTTTTACTCATTCCCGCAGCTTTTGACTTTAAAATGATGGATATTCACACATTTATTCAATAGCCTATAGCATGTAGGTTTGATGAGTAAATAATCAACCCTACAGACTGAGTCCAGTCCACACAGACTGATCAAATCAGTCATTTGAAAACAGCGTGAGTGATTCAGCTGTACGCGTCTTCTCTCTGACTTTCTCTTCAAACGGCTTCACATCGGCGCATCTTGTCTGCGCTACAAGAGCCGCTGCACGCTGCGATACAAGACTTTCACTCGCGTTTCGGGACAGTTGACAGAATTGTCACTTGCCAAATCTTGTCATTTTTGCATCGTCAGAAAATGTTATTATTTATTTGCACGTTTTTTTAAGCCATTCGGTACTCGCGCGCTCCAGAGGCGGTGCACAGTCACATCCAAAGTGCGCTCGTGCGTATATGAGTATTGAGTTTGCAACCAAATAAGCTCAGCAGACCCCTGCACGGGCCTCAAACATATGCCCTAGTCCGGCCCTTATCCGACAGATTATCAGAATTACTGGCCGAGTCCGACTGGAGCCCGTGTCTTTTTTCTCTTTCTCTCTTCCCCAATTACACAGCTGCTGTTGTAGACATTAAAATAGTTTAGTTTCGTTTTTAATGGCAAAAGTAGTTATATATATTTTCGTCTCTTTATTACGTTAATTTAGAAATATGTTTGGAAAATGTTTTTGTTTGTTAAATTCAAGTTTTTGTTTTTTTTAAAGTAACGACCAAGCGGCCAGTGGCAGACAGTGAGTTAATCATAGCCTATGTTTGATCAATTTAGCCTTCTCAAATCATCACCACTTGACTAAAATAAAATCTATAGTATATAATATTGAAAGTAGAAAAACGAGAATTCAGCTTACATTTTCATTTTTCGATCATGGGTGGAAAAATGAATAAACAGCTTGAATATTCGATTTCTACACGTGGGCGGGAATTAAACGCCCCTTTCTGCTGATTGGTCAGCCGAAGATCAAACCGTGCCGTCATCAGTTCTTCTGCAGTATCACGCAGCAGAATAATAGTCCTCCACTGCTGCAGTTGTATGGATTCTTAACACATTTATTGCAACTACATTTCATCTTTTTTCATCAAACAAACAGGCTAATGAATAGCTCGACACAACTCATACTGGGGCAGAGTCTAGACAGGGCTTTCTTCTGTGTAGATATAAATTCTATTCTTTGCATCAGCTGGGCATGGCAGGGTATGATATGACAGCTTAGCCTACCCTGCTCACCCAGTAAGTCTGTTTGTTTGTTTAATTAAGAAATGAATTAATTCGTTTAAAAATAAATATTTTAAACAAGACAAAAAGGAAGGAATAGTAAATTGGCTTGGGTATATATAGGCCTATGTTCACGCAAGAACTGTCATTCTGACTGACAACCGGAGAACAAAAGATATTAAATAGCCTACTGTTAGAGTTATATAATGTAGTCTTGTGTTTTATTAAAATTGATTATAATTAATATCTCAAAAGGATATGCACTTGTGAGCTGTGAGAACAACATTAAGGTGAGTAGTCACTCTAGTTCACACAGTTCCAATAAATTGCGATGGGTTAAATAAACTCAATAAGCAGACAGACACGACTACAGTCAAGCGCAGATCAGTATTGAAGTGCACAGGAAATGGAAATACTTTAGGCTATAGATAATTATTTTTCGGACCCCCTATCACTTTAAGAACCGCTGGTCTACACAGAAGAAAGCCGTCTGCCACGGTACGAGTTGTGTGGAGCTATTCATTAGTCTGTTGCAATAAAATGGGTAATTAATCCATACATCTGCAGCAGTGGAGGACTATTATTCTGCTGCGTGATACTGCAGAAGAACTGATGACGGCAGTTTGATATTCGGCTGACCAATCACCAGAAAGGGCCGTTTAATTCCCGCCCACATGTAGAAATCAAATATTCAAGCTGTTTATTCATTTTTCTACCCCTGAGTGAAAAAATTAAATTTAAGCTGAATTCTCTTTTTTTCAATTTTTGGGGAAAAAAAATGAAAAAGGAACCGTTTTCTCATTTTTCTACTTTCAATATTTAATCAAAAACCGAATGATCGAATGACACACGGATTTTTCTGCTGTCTCAGTCTTCAGCAGGAAGGCTTCACAAAAATGAACCGAAACCCTGCGAATATTCTATTTCATCATGGTATGTAGCGTCTCGACCAATCTGACACACTAATTTTAATTTGATTTAACAAATCAATTATTCATTAGGTTAAC
>NW_015505258.1:225901-233206 GCF_001515645.1 Sinocyclocheilus grahami | reverse complement strand
TGTCTGAGCTATGACGTGAAAATTGTCCCGAAGCCATAAATAATTTAGGGCCGTTGGGCTCTATGGGCTCGGGCTGAAATGCAGGGATCTAAAGCGCAGCTTGTTGCATTTAAGCAGCAAAAATACACACAAAATGACACCAAAATGGCCATCCTGGCCACAGTTAAATAAATGATAATATTCAGTGATGTGATATGTGAAATGTGGAGTAACGTCTGGCGCAGTTGCAGCTTGTACTTATTACTAAAACAAGAGTAGCATTAATAGTCATTCATTTTAGTTAACATATGCTATGATAATTTGAACAGATTTTTATTCTTATTGTAAAATAATGGAACATTTAGGTCATGAATATTGTCTCAAAAGTCATGGAAATTTATTGGTAAAAATGTGTACGAACCCTGTACTTAATTTATATAATTTTCATGTTTGATTTTCAAAATCTTGGTCTGGGACAAGAGTAACAATACAATCTATACATAAAATGCATTAGAATGTAGCAAATATAAACGATAAAACCTTAAACCTTACATAACTGTTCGTTTGTGTTCTAGTGGTGACAGAGACGGTGTCGAGTTAAGCAAGTTCAGCAAAGGCTCCGAACGGATCTCCACAGGAAGCATCCAGTCCGCAGGTAGCTGTGCCTGTATAAACGCTCCTCTGATTGTAAAAGTGTTGATTGCCACCATACTGAACTCGAGCCTTCATCATCTGTCCTCAGAGAAAGACTTTTCGCCCACGACAGCCCTGCGGGATTGTGTCCCGGACGCCAACCCTGGGGAAGAGGACCAGGTCCCGAGAGCTGGCAGAGATGGCTCATATCTGGACTCTGAACTCTTGAACGGCAGGGATGCAGACTCTCAGTCCTGTTCATCTAAAGCAGATGAGGCTCTTAAAACCTGTAAGATTGCATTTGAACTGCATTATACGGTGGCCGTGAAGTGCAAAGCAAATCACAATTCTGAAAACAAAAATAACAAATTATAAACGCAAATGCAAGTCTAAAAAACAAAATAACAATTCAGAAAGCACAACAACAAGTCAGAAAACACAATGACAAATCAGACAAACCGGAAGAGGTAGGTATAGTTTGATGAATTGCCCTTACTGTGGAATAAAAAATATGGGGGTTTTATTTACATTTAGTTAAAAGTAGCTATAAAACATCAGCTTCAGTGGCACTGATGGATAAGCGCTTGTCCTTGGCTTTTTGACGTGATCAACACAGGTTCGATCCCACCTTTTGCCTAACTTTTTTTTTCTCCCTTTTCAAATCTCGTATTAGCAATAGATTCTATTTACACTAAGTGAAAATAGCAGTATTTTTTAGCAATATGCTATTTACACTAAGTGCCCCTATTTACACTGTTAAAATAGCAGGATTTCTACTATCAAGTATACTACTTGTTGCAAATAGTGGCAATTATCTGCACTTCAGTATTGTAGTACATTATAAAACAGTATGCAATAATAACGTATTGAGTGTAAATTATAATTTTAATTATAAAATGGATGCCACCTTATTGGTACAATAAAGCCCTCCCTACACCTACCCTAACCCTACCCGATACTTTATTTTCAACTTTTTGATTATTTCCTTAATTTTTATTGAAAATAAATGCCTTCACGATGTGATACGAGATTTGAAAAGGGAGGAAAAAAAAGTTTGGCAAAAGGTGGGATCGAACCTGGGTCGATCACGTCAAAATGCCAACGACTAGCACTTATCCATCTGCACCACTGGAGCTGATGATCTACAGCCACTTTTAACTAAATGTAAATAGACACTACGTATTTTTTGATTGACAGATGTCTCATCCAGTCAGCGGTGAGTAATCCCAAACCAATGGCTCTGTCTCAAACTATACCTACCTTTTCCGGTTTGTCTGATTTGTCATTGTGTTTTCTGACTTGTTAATTTGTTTTGGGATTTGTCATTGTGTTTTCTGACTTTTGTTTTCGAATTTGTCATTGTGTTTTCTGACTTGTTATAATGTTTTCTGAATTGTTGTTGTGCTTTCTGAATTGTTATTTTGTTTTTTTAGACTTGCATTTGCGTTTGTAATTTGTTATTTTGTTTTCAGAATTGTGATTTGCTTTGCACTTCTCGGCCACCATAGCATTACCTTACAAACGCATCACTTTCGTATTGTGCTTATTTTTGGCAACTTGAAATAATAAATGTGAAATAATCATTTACATAATAAATTGTGCTTGCCAAACATCTTATCAATGCCAGATTCCTTGAGTTAAGGCTACTGTGCCTCTTTGTTTTGGCTTGTCCTCAGCATTGGGAGGCAGATGTCTTTGTGCTGCCAATTCAAGAAACTGACAACTTGTTTAAAAAACTCCAGGAAAGACTTATTTATTTTTATAAATATTATTTATATTTATTTATTTTTATAAATATTATTTATATTTATTTTTTGTCTTTTAATTCGTTCTGTATCTAACAATAGAAGACTTTTAAAATCTTGTTTGCTTTTGCTTCCTAATGGGATACACTTCTGCTGAAAACAACACATACTTGAACTTGGGATCATCTCTATTTTAGCATGAAGCTTTTTGCTATTTGTATGAGGTCAACATGGGTCTTTTGGTATCTGAGCATCATTTTGGGAAGCAGTTTGTTTTAGTAATAGGACTCATTTCTACAAATCATTTCCCTTGAACAGTTTGTTTCAGTGAACTGATAAAAAAAAAAAAACATTAAATTATTGTTTTACATCCCATATATAGGTGCATATTCCTTTTTTTGTTAAAGAGATAGCCCACCCCAAAATGTTGGTAACCAAACAGTTTTGGTTCAGCTGGGTAGTTCCTAGAGATCCAATTTCTTTCTCGGGCAGTTTTCCTGGTTGCATTCGCACCGGCAGCAGGAACTCTGAAGCGGCTGACAGCGATGTCTTTTTATAACGGAGATGTAAGATGTAAACGCACATTTTACGCGATTGCAAGAGCAAAAAGTTGGGCTAAGAGACACATTTTTTATGACAACTTGCAGTGTTACATATCATCGAAGCTGAGAAAAGAACACAACACTGCAGACAACCGGTAAATGCCGTTATCGCTGTTTTCCATGTTCGTGGAGTAAATATGTTTACATGGCTTTTTAAAAATGCGGGGTGGCTGGTGTTTCACGTGCGTTTGGCCAATCAGCATACACTTACATCACTGATAGTTCCTATAGAACTGTTTTAGACCCTGCTCTGAAGTAGGAGCTCATTTAGTTCCTCCAAACGGAGTTCCTAGAACTAAAACCGTTCCTAGTTCCTGCGGTGCGAACACGCCAAAAAGTGGGTAGTTCAGGTACTATGAAAAGGTTCCCGCGGTGCGAAAGGCGCTTATGTTAGGTTATCAGCGTCTTCATTTCAGGTTGTTTTGGGGTAGTGTATCATTTAATAAGATCTGTGTGTACACGTCATGGTCTTTTTCAGTGGCGGCGCTGAAGCAGGTGCTGGTGACTCAGCTGATGGCTCAGGATGAGGGCGAGCGATTGTGCCGATCGGCTGGCAGTCGTCTCCTCAGGACCACCTCTCTACGCACACCGGTGGAGCACAGCTCCCCTCGCACCCCTAGTCGAGCTCAGGACTACACCTCTGGAGATACGGGCTTCTACGAGTGCCCAGAGGACTATGGTGAGTGTTTGACCAAGAAACGTTCCTGTCCTGAGTTAATGCTGGTTTATATGGAGAGGTGGACTGTCAAGATGTGGCATGGAGGGTAGTGCACATGCTCCGACATCCAGGTGTCCTGGCTGATTGTGGTTGTGCTTTCCAGCAGCTTACCTGGTTCTGGAGGGGTACGGTGGCCCAGGCGAGAGCAGTACAGATGATGATATTCAGGTCCGGAGAAAGGAGTCGAGTTTGGCACACAGCTGTGCTGCTGACTCAGGCATCAGCCTCAAATTCTCCTCGCCCTCCTCAGGCAGCACGTCCCGCCTCAGCAGACAGGTCCTCTCACATCTACGCTGCTTGCAGGCCAACCTCAACCACCTCAAGGTCTGTCTGCTCTCACCACTCTCTGAATTTTAGGGCTCCACAATATATTAAATATTTACAATATACTCACGATTGTTTTATTGGCTATATAAAATGGGATCTTGATTATTTTAGTGCTTTTTTTTGAGGCCATTAAATTCTTAAAGTCGGTCGTTAGGCTAGTTTTGTCATTTGCGATATGGGAGCATCAGGTTTTTTTAGCGCTAATTTTTTACTAAATGTTTTTTTTAATAGTTCATACGTTTTTAGTCACTATTGAATTTTTATGACTGATACAGATCAGATTTTTGTCTAATAACCAATATGTAGAAGTAATTGAATTTTTTGTAATCTATGCACAATTGTGTGTATATATTATAAAATAAAAAGTTTTCAAAATGTTATACATTTATTTATTCATTTATACATACATTTATTATTTATTAATGATCTTTATTACATTAACAATAATTTTATCACTGTTCTTGATTTAATTACAGTAATTATGCATCATTTATATGTATATTATTTGTTTAATAAAACAATTAATTTTATTAATACAATTATTAAATTATATGCATTTATTAATGATTAATAAACAATTTATTGTTAAGGATTTCTTAATAGTAATAATATATTATATATGCATTATAAAAATGTTGTTTATAATTAATAATACAAATAATTATATTAAGTTAATGATCAATATTATCAATAAATATAAATTTAGTGCTGTCAAACGATTAATCGTGATTAATCGCATCCAAAATAAATGTTTTTGTTTACATAATATATGTGTGTGCTGTGTAATTTATTATGTATATATAAATACATGCATTAAAAAATTTATTAAATATTTATTTATAAATTAAATAAATATAAATATATTCATATTTTCAAAATATATACTGTATGCATGTGTATTTTATATATGCACAATAAATATACACAGTACACACACATATTATGTAAACAAAAACTTTTGGATGTGATTAATCTTTTGACAGCCCTAGTAATAATTAATAATATATATATATTTTTTAATTCTCATTTGAAGCTATTTTTTAAGAAATAGCTGTTTGAAAAATCTGGTAATTATCCAAATAATATATAAAATAATAACTAATAATTAAGCCACCAGATGTTGCTATTTATTACTAAACTTAATATTAAAGAAACAGTTTTTGAAGTTTATTGACCAATTATTAATGATTATCAGTGTTTCTATACGTTTAAGACAAAATTAATTTGGATCATATCTTGGTAATGTTTTTCAGGAGATGGAAACAAAGTATTATAATCTACTTCGCCAAAGGCCTGTTGGGTCAGCCGCAGATACAGACGAGAGCAGAGGTAGTAACGTGAGCACCACAGTGACTGCTAAACATTTCAGATCATACAGCCTTCTGTTTCAGGATTATTCCATCACTCTGCTCTGTGTCATTCCTCCTACAGATAAGAAATAGATTGGCAGAAGTTCCCGGGTCCTGTGATGACGGGGGCATCGCTTCTATCCATAACATGCTCCGCACAAGCCTCTCTTCCTCACTGCTGAACACCTCCATCCAAAAATGAGGGGAATATTCTAACAAGGCCTCTCACTTCTGTCAGCACTCGTCAATTAGGGAAGACGGACTGTCTCCTCTTTTAGCCTTACCTGTCCCGAGTACATGTCCTCATTCCAATGAACGTGGGCAGCCCAGTCTCTTCTCCTTCCCCAGCAGCCCTCGCTAGAGAAAGGAGAACTATACCAAAATGTACAAAGCTGTGTGTTTAGAAAATATATAAGTTGAGAAAGGATTTTTTTTTTAACTAATAATGTATTAAGCTGTTTTCTTTTTTTTAAATCCCAAGATGTATTTATTTTTCCTTTTAGTGTTTTCCATGTTTCTCGCATGCTTTTGGCTGTTGAAACTCTTAAGCTGTCTGTCGCTGTAGGCTCCAGTGTGACTGAACAGGGTGAGCGCTCCAGAATTCAGACTCTTCTCTCCCCCACAATTTTTACACGTGGAAGCCCAAGTCTGTGCAGTACATAAAGAGACGTTTTTGCTCAAGGCCTCCCTCAGTTACTCCAGCCAGCGGTCATTCCTCCCAGAGTCCTGGACTGATTCATTCACCCCTGAGTCCCTTTTGCTGAGATGAAGAGTGGATGGAGCTCAGGCTCTCTTGGTCTGCAGCTACATTTTGATGACTGCAGAAAGAGAAGATTGGCCATCAGGATTGAAGGTGATGCAAAACCTGGAAATAAAGATGCAATGACAAAATCTTAGTACTGATCAGTTTTGGCTTCATTTAAATGCAGGCACTGGAGGAGTAGAATGAGTGCGTGTGCTGGAATGTTCGTGACAGAATGGGAATTCAAGTAGCTTGTCAATCAAAACTGCATATAATAACTGCAACTCACTGTTGTGATTGTCTTTTAACATGGACAAGAGCTTCTGGCAAGTTCCTCCTTAGGAGTTCAGAAAAAAATGGTTAAGTAGTTTTATATTTCTTTTTCTTCAGTTTACAACAAGACAGGAAGCTTTTTAGTATTAGTGCTACTTAATGGAGAGCAAAGATTGCAAGCATAATTAATGCTCTAATTATGTGCTGCCACGGAGAATGATCGGAAATTTAGTTTGTTTTTGAAGTCGTACAAGCCTGTCTCCTCATAAACCAGCTAAATGAGTTGTGTTTTCTGGCAAGCTTTATCGTTATTCCTCATCAAGGGTACATAAAGTGGGTACAAACTAAATTGTACAGTCATCATTCACAGTTACGTTTTATGATCAATACTAATTTGCTTCTGCCATGATTCTTTCCTTGACACACCCAGTGTGTGAATTATACACTGACTGTCGGTGTGATGAATCTTTATAGTACTTTCTGTGAGGGATTTTGGAGTAAAGTCTAAGGCTTGGCTTTTGGCACCCATAGTCTTTAAAATCTTATATAAAGAATATTTTAACAAAATTATTTTATTTTGTTTGGGATAGTAAGTGAATCTATAATAATGTTAGAAAACAAAACTTTCTATATAAGATGTAGTGATCTTAACTGCAAGGCCTCGGGCTATTTTCTGTTGTTATCTATTTAGGTGATTGCGAATATTTAGTGCTATTTGAAAATACTAGAGGATTAAAGAGCCTGATTACTGCCACACCTGTTCCAAATCAAGAAATCTCTTAAACAGGACCTGCCTGACAAAGTGAAGTAGACCAAAAGATCCTCAAAAGCTAGAAATCATGCCGAGATCCAAAGAAATTCAGAAACAAATGAGAAAGAAAGTAATTGAGATCTATCAGTCTGGAAAAGGTTATAAAGCCATTTCTAAAGCTTTAGG
>NW_015505258.1:204009-225429 GCF_001515645.1 Sinocyclocheilus grahami | reverse complement strand
GAGCAAAAAGAACATAAAGGCTTGTCTCAGTTTTGCCAGAAAACATCTTGATGATCCCCCAGACTTTTGGGAAAATACTCTGTGGACTGACGAGACAAAAGTTGAACTTTTTGGAAGGTGTGTGTCCCATTACGTCTGGCGTAAAAGTAACACTGCATTTCAGAAAAAGAACATCATGCCAACAGTAAAATATGGTGGTGGTAGTGTGATGGTCTGGGGCTGTTTTGCTGCTTCAGGACCTGGAAGACTTGCTGTGATAAATGGAACCATGAATTCTGCTGTTTACCAAAAAATCCTGAAGGAGAATGTCCGGCCATCTGTTCGTGACCTCAAGCTGAAGCGAACTTGGGTTCTGCAGCAGGACAATGATCCAAAACACACCAGCAAGTCCACCTCTGAATGGCTGAAGAAAAACAAAATGAAGACTTTGGAGTGGCCTAGTCAAAGTCCTGACCTGAATCCTATTGAGATGCTGTGGCATGACCTTAAAAAGGCGGTTCATGCTCGAAAACCCTCCAATGTGGCTGAATTACAACAATTCTGCATAGATGAGTGGACCAAAATTCCTCCACAGTGCTGTAACAGACTCATTGCAAGTTATCGCAAACGCTTGATTGCAGTTGTTGCTGCTAAGGGTGGCCCAACCAGTTATTAGGTTTAGGGGGCAAACACTTTTTCACACAGGGCCATGTAGTTTTGGGTTTTGTTTTCCATTAATAATAAAAACTTTAATTTAAAAACTGCATGTTGTGCTCACTTGTGTTATCTTTTACTAATATTTAAATTAGTTTGATGATCTGAAACATTAAAGTGTGACAAACATGCAAAAAAATAAGAAATCAGGAAGGGGGCCAACACTTTTTCACACCACTGTATATATATATATATATAATATTTAATTGTAAATTCCAATTGGGAAACACAGACTACATTTACCTTTTTATTGATTACAAATTATTCACACAATAGCAAAAAAATATTCTTAATTTATTGATTCTACCTAATTCTTCTTTTTCATCTTAAATTTTTCCTTTTTAAAATAGCCTACTGCTTATATACATTCAGAAAGTTTTGTCAAACTCAGTCACAAGTCAGGTGGCTGTAATTACACAAAAATCAAGAGGCCACACAGCATCTTTTGAACAATGGGTTTACAAAAACCATTTCAATTTTAAGCGCTTTCTCAATTTCAACATTGCATCAGCTACTGATGAACACATTGTTTATTTTAATTATCACTCAGTGGCTCACTTAATAAATTTACTTGAAATATTGAGATTTTAAGGTAATAAGTTAACAATAACTAACACATTTACATGTTCACTGTTCTCTGAAGTTGGTTAAAGGTTCGTTTTCAAATCAATTACATTTTTATGATTTAATTAACTATTAACATACTGTTTAATGCACTTCATGTTGTTAATAACATTAAATGGAATATATTTTCAGGGTCCTATATTTTTATATCAATTTTGTACAAGATGATCCTATTTAAATCAATGTAATAAGTTAGGTCAAAAGTAATCTAAAAGCAGTCTGATTTTATTACCTAAAATGTGTAATGTAATGGATTACGTTACTAACATTTTTATCATGTAATTTGGAATCTGTAATGGACTACAATTTGTAAGTAATCTACCAGCACTACTTTTCAATTCCCCTTAGATTTAAACGATTTTGAGTCACTCCAATTCCAAAATCTGTTCTCGCTACAAATGCACGTTTTTCACTAGTAAATACGACAATGCGGTGGTGTTCATCATTATTTTATAAATACGACCATTCCCATATAACATAGGGGTCTTATGTTACTGTAAACCATAAATATCAAGATTAGGGGCAGAAGTCAAAGAATTGATTTATTCTGTTCTTTGCTTGAGACATCCAACATTATAAATATGTAGGTACCAAGTATGCACCAGATATTCTTGTTGATTATACAGTGACAGGCCAGTAGAGGGCAGATAGTGCTTGTTGTCTGTCTAGAGACTCTGTGTTTGCCCATAGGGCTGCAAAGACATCAGTGCTATGGGTTTAACTGGGCTCTACAGGTTAGCCATGCAGATACAGAGCAGAGCGAATGTTTAAAACTACAACTCCTGTTAAGCTCAGTCAGTCCACCTCAGGCATAGCTCATTACCATGACACTTGTTGCAAATCATTAAAAAAAGAAGAAAGCTCTTCACTTAACCATGGTCTTGCATACATCAGTAGTGCTCATTCACATGAATCACAGAGCTCCATTGTAGCCTCGGTCTAGTTTCCCTTAAGCAGTTTTAGAGAGACACTGTTCCTCTGAAGGAAAGTGGTTACCTTTTTACCGTATGTGTCCTCTGAGGTAATATGTCCTCATCGTTTCACCCTTAAAACACGGTGCAGTTAAGTGCAGAGAAACAGACAGTCGGCAGGATAATTGATTGTCTCAGTCTCGGCATGCACCTGTCAATTATCTAATTGAAGCGCTGGGGGGGGGGGGGGGGGGGCGAGAAGAAGGGCACATGGTGTCACATCACATCTCTCGCAGTCTCTCAGGTCACCCAGACCAAACCAAGAACCGTTCCTGTTTCCATACTCTCTGTTCCACACACTTGAAAGCAGTGTGCATGATTACACAAACATAAACTATTGAAATATGCGGCTTTATGAAGATCTAAAAAGTGCTGTGGTTCTTACCAAGGTACGGGGTCCAAGTTGAGACCATTTGTGAAAAATGCTTCCAAGATGTAGATGAGTTTGTTTCTTCATCAGAACAGATTTGGAGAAATTTAGCATCACATGTTCACCAACGGATCCTCTGCAGTGAATGGGTGCCATCAGAATGAGAGTCCAAACAGCTGATAAAAACTAGTAATCCACAACAGTTTTCTCCAAATCTGTTCTGATGAAGAAACAAACTCAATTGCATCTACATTCATCCCAATCTACATTCACATTCATAAAATCCTCGTATTATATATTATATATTGTGCTCAGCCATCTTTAGAATTTTGTCTTTTAACGGGACCTTGAGCGTGGTAATTACATTGCTGTCTATGGGAGGGTCAGAGAGCTCTCAGAATTCATCAAAAATATCTTAATTTGTGTTCTGAAGATGAACGAAGGTCTTACGGGTTTAGAACGACATGAGGGTGAGTAATTAATGACATAGTTTTAGTTTTTTGGGTGAACTAACCCTTTAAAAAGCCCGTGCTCTCAGCAGCTGCGTTGTCGAGAAGTTTCACCTGAGACGAGTTCAACCCAGCGGTAAGGTAGAAAAAAATGACCCAACAAGCTGAACCCAGCATTTGGGCTAAAAAAAAAAGAAGATTTTTTTTTTTGAGTGTAGTAATGTTGCTACCAACTGACTGTCATGTATATTTTACAGCAGTAGAGAGATTTTTTTTTTTTCTTGAGAAAATTTGACGTACCTGCATGTACAGGTGCATCTCAATAAATTAGAATGTCGTGGAAAAGTTCATTTATTTATTTATTTATTAATTTGTGAAACTCGTGTATTAAATAAATTCAATGCACACAAACTGAAGTAGTTTAAGTCTTTGGTTCTTTTTTTAATCGGTCTTATAAAGTATTCTAATTGTTGAGATAGTGAATTGGTGGGTTTTTGTTAAATGTGAGCCAAAATCATCACAATTAAAAGAACCAAAGACTTAAACTACTTCAGTCTGTGTGCATTGAATTTATTTAATACACGAGTTTCACAATTTGAGTTGAATTACTGAAATTAATTAACTTTTCCACGACATTCTAATTTATTGAGATACACCTGTATATCCAGAATAAGGTATATTGAATCGAATCGGAAATCAGAAATTTGTCAAAACCCAGCCCTATTTGTCAGTAGGCTTTTATGTTAGTCTAGACTAATAAAGTCTTCTGTTAAGTTTTGCATTGTATAACCTACAACACTATCGGTGCAATACATCCACTGGCTTTTTCCTTCTGCCTAAAACTGAGCTGCTTCTTAAAAATAAAGGTGCTTCACGATGCCATAGAAGAATCTTTTTGTCTAAATGGTTCCATAAAGAACCTTCAACATCTGAAGAACCTTTCTGTTTCACAAAAGGTAAATTGAGGCGAAAGAAGGTTCTTCAGATTATAAAAAGGTGAGAAAGAGATGGTTTTTTTTAAAGAATCTTTTACTGAATGGTTCTTTGTGGAACCGAAAATGGTTCTTCTATGGCATCGCTGTGAAGAACCTTTTAAGCACCTTTATTTTTAAGAGTATCATGTACCACGATTTTTGATTTTGTTCTGCAGGTGCACATATATTATGTGTGGGTTTGGTTAACTCATTCATTACAGTGGGCGTACATCCGCACAGCAACTTTCTGCCTGACATATTGTGCTACCCATATTTTAACACATTTATTAAGGTACATAATCATAGTTATTTTCCACTTGACATGATGTGATACCAATGTTAATATTAAAAGTCATCCTAACAAAAAAGCACATTTATAGGCAAGCACGACCGTTAAAGTCACCCTGAGTGATTTTCAGAGCAGCATGCTTGACATGAATTTGGATTTTTTTTTATTATACTAAAACAATAGTACTTAAAGGCTTGATTTCTCAAGTTAATGTGAATGGGCTATTTTATTGTCTTATCTGAGTTTGACCGAGAGAGTTTTTCCCAGTACAGTGAAGACAATAAACTAGGCTATTAGAAACCTCTCAAGCTTATTATCACGTAACATGGCAGCAAAGAGAGAAGCAAGGAGAGGTTACGAGTCCCCCGTAGGATGCTAGTGTTTGATTATGACCTCACTTCCACCCCTCAGTGAGTAATGAACCTCTCCGCTCATATTGACTCGTCTAAATGGAACGTTACCCCTCGGCATTTAGTCTCACTGGAACAGCACTCAGCTGCTTTTAATTACATAGGTGAACAAACCTGGCTTAATATAGAACAAATTAACACGCCCCACCAAATTATTATTCAAACCACTCAGAGAAGAACACACAAGTTAGTGTGAATGACATTCGTGCTATAGGAGATTGGATGAATTGAAAAAGTCATGCAAGAATAATTTTTCCAGTCGACCTCAGAATCGCATCAAGTTTACCAATTAATTTTAGCAGAGTTGAGATTTAGAAGTTTATTGCTGATGATGGGAAATACTACAACATGCACTGGATTGATATGCAAATCAAAGTTGTCAATGACACAATTGTGTCTATTATTTAACAATGCAGTTAAATAAGCTACTGTATAAATGAGTCAATTGCGAAAGGCGAATGAGATGAGGGTTTTGGTGTCTGAATCACGAAATGCATAAAATAATTACCTACAAAATGGAATGTACCAATACTTCTTGAACAGGGAGAAAGTTGGCGATGATTCTAGGGGCCCCGGCTGTTCTAAGGGCACACCCCCCCACCCCACCAGAACGCGTTTTCAGCCAGGGCCCCACATACCCTACCTATGGCCCTGTCAATGAAATATGCATATCATAATTACAGAAAGATCATTTTATTCCCTATCATTTATGCTTTTAAAGAAAATATAAACTCAGAATTGTAAGAAGTTGACTTTGAAAAAGTCAGAATTACGAGACATAAACTTGCATTACTGAGAAACGAATTGCAATATATCAATTTGGAATGACAAGAAATAAAGTCAGATTAGGGAGATTATGTTTGTTACATTTTTTTTAAATTCCGTGGTGGAAACAGGCTGCCATGTGGAATGGCTCTGCACACAATTTTTGCTTTAGCGTATAGTACTGAAAATTTTCAGGTGTGACTTTGGTTTTAGAATGTGCTTGTTCCTCTCGTAAATAACCAATTTATGTGTGAATCGTATGAAGTCCTCAAAAACAAGACTGACGACCATATTCTGCTGCTTTGTGAACAAGGCTTCTAATGCAGAACTATGGCAAATGTGCAAAGCAATTGATCAGTGCTGACAACAGACTACCACAGTGTAAAGACTGGTGGAGTCTCTGTACGATATGCTTCACGGCCCCTCTCCTCCCACTCTCATTGTGTTCGTATCTCCGTGTCCTGTCCACAGGGAGCGCGCGGCTCAGCTCAAGTTCATACGGATGGTGCCCCATAAATTTCAGCAGCCCTTTCTCCTGTAGGGTGCCAACAACATTGATGTACTTATCGAGCTGTTGGCTGAGATGGAGTTGAAGGCGGGAGGGGGTTTAACCACTGTCTTATTACCATGGTGAGCAATCCGACACATCTGCGTCATCATCCTGGGCCTCCTGTGTGAAGCGTTCATCTGAGAGATACGGATGCCAGGAATGACCCCGGTATGTTCAGGGGCCTGGTGCCCTTTCTTTGGCCGCAAAGCAATGAGATAAATGAATGACACTTCCATCTTCTTCTGAGACATTATCGGAAGCCTTAAGCCCTGTTTAATTATGATGGAGACAGGGCCTGGGTGCCTTGAGCGTGACATCAGAGAAGATGAAATGAGTCATTCTAACCTTGCACTTGATAAGGTCCCATGCAGTTAGAGTCAGGAAAATTCTGGTCATGATTTGGCACTTGGCTGGGTTATGGATTACTGCGGACCACTTACAGTTTATTCACTGACCGCTGATACAAAATTGGAAAGCATTTGTGAAAATCACAAGCTTCAAACAGACTGCAACAAAATTTCCAGAAGTCAGGGTGCATAGGATTTTATCACTCTGCCAAAAAAACGAAATGATGTTTACAAGCTACTGAGTTGGGTAATCATTGTAAATTTTGCCAAAGTGTGCGATGTTAGAGACATCATATATAGTTTTGAGGCTCTGAGTGTGTGTTTGTGTGTGTGTGTGTGTGTGTGTGTGTGTGTGTGTGTGTGTATATATATATATATATATATATATTGTAAAAAAAAAAAGAAAAATTTACAGTAAAAAACGGGCAAGCTGAGGTTGCCAGAATGTTACCGTAAAAAATAAGGTAGCAACATTTTACGGATTTAACTTGCATTTACATTTAAAAACCATATTTCATTAACTGATATAATGTTAATATACCAACCTATTGAAGTACTGAAATCTGTTTAGCACCATTTTAATACATTGATAACCACCAAAAGCAGGTGGTGCATAGGAAAGTCACATGATGAATCAAAGCTCATCACAAGCAGCTTTTCCACAAGCTTAAAAGGAAAATACTAACATATATATGTGGTGCAGTGTGTCATTCACATAAACACTAAACATCGTCATGGTAACACAAATGAAACTAAGAAGAAACAAAAAAACAACAGCATTGTAAACATTTGTAGTTGTGCACAGATATTTTTTTTTTACATTTAGATGTCAATATGTTGAAGATGTGCATTTCAGTGTCTAATCGCAGGTAAGAAATTGTGCTAGACAGTGTTGGGGAAAGTTACATTTAAAAGTAATGCATTACAATATTGCGTTACTCCCCAAAAAAGTAACTAATTGCGTTAGTTACTTTTTATGGAAAGTAATGCCTTACGATTCTTTTACATTACTTTTTCTCATCTGGGCTGGGCTTACTTGTTTGATTTTAATATAAAAAGTTCTATTTTTGGCAAATGTAAATGCTCTTTCACACCAAAAAAAAGGGGAAATAAATATGCCTCAGCCATTCTGGATTGCATGGAGCATAATACACAGGAGAAGAAAAGAAAGGAAGAAATAAGAAACACAAATGCCATGTTTATCTAAAGTCATTTTTGCTTCTTTTTTTTTGTATGTTTGAATTGGATCATCGAAGGTCAGCAGTTAAGATATTGGTTAAAAAAATGGGATTAAATACATAAAGGATATTTATGTAATTTAACATATATTAATAATTGCAGGTTTGGATCATATTCTGAGTTTGCATTATACTTTATTTATTTTGAGGAATACTGAATCTGTATTTGTGCAAATGAGATGAGTAAATGCATGTTAACATTTGAAATCTGATTATGTAACTCACGTTACTTAATGCTTTACCCCCAAAACTGGTGCTAGAGCCACACTTTATGCATGAATGCTTAAAATTACCAATGAGTTCACATTGGGTGTACAGAAAATACTGCTAAAACATTCTCAAAATTGATTAATGCACTCATCATTTTATTTATATGTATAAAATAGCATTGTTTATTTCAGATTTACCCACACTTCATGACACATAAAAACAAAAAGAATGACGATTGGTCATTTCCCATGTTGCTCAGACAGTCTCTTCCTGTTTAAAACAGTGAATCTTGACCAGAATGAGCTGCTTTATAAACCAAACTATATGCCAAGAGGCGAACATATGTTATCACGGATGTGATTCTTATTCACAGCCTGGCCAAAAGGTGAGGTCTTTGATATGACGCTTACATATGTTCCTGCCACTCTTTATCCATTTGAAAAGCATGCCCAGCAGTGAGATAACAGGAGGTGGAATGAGTGGCTCTTTGGGAACGTTGAATTGTTTGTAGGTGACAAAAAAGGTCAGGTGATTTAATCTATCTGAAACACTGTCACAGCATTCTGATCAATACGCTCTCATGCTAATGTCAGCGTGAGGAGACAATCCTCGCTACGAGTAGCAGGTGGATAACAAAAGCCTGATTGGAATTAAAATGACTTTTGTGCTATTGTCCGTTACCTTTGCAGGTCAAACTCAATACGGAGCCCTTCTAAAGAGGCAGTCAGACATCCTGCTGTCCACTTTAATGCATCTGATAGCGTCCTGGCTGTTGCAGGAAAAGGGCACCTGTTCACCAGTATTGCCATTCTTCCAACGGCCCTCACCGCTGCTGAAAAGTTCAATGCGCCTTTTACCTACAATAATGAAAGGTTTGGGAGACACCGAAACACACACTTAGTGAAGAATGAACAGGTTCCACATGTATTGTAGATCAATGAAACTGAAGTTCTACTTGTACAGAAGGCGATCTAGTTTTATTTTCAATTCTGTTTAAAAAGGGATAAATTGGTAGCCTCTCCACTCTAATTGTCTCCTTACAAATGCTCTTATATACGGTAAATTCAGTCCTCTTGATAAAAAAAGGCCTGTTGACTCTGGTTGGCCTTTAATAAAGTGTAAGCTTTTGACTGACACCTAAAGCTAATCGTGTAGACCTTGAGTAAACCAACATACACGATAAATGGACAAAAAGTTTCCAAAGTGTGAAGATAATCACAAAATGAGGGTTGTCAATTGAACAAAGATCTTAAATCAAATTAATTACATGACAGGCTGATTAATTAATCAAATTAACGGCATGATGCCACCTTGGTGAGGTTGAGTCATGATTAAACATGTAACACATTATTAGAATTCATTGTACTAATTTAACAAGTTCAAAATAAAGTGCATCAAAAATATGCCCCTTGAGATGCAATCCATAGTTTCAGATATTGGACAGATGAATGGCTTTTTGTTTATGCTCATTTTGTTTACCTCAACATATCACTCATGAGGTTTGGTTATTGTAAGTAGAGCTTGGTATGTGTAAACATAGATATAGTCTGCTTATTCAATATTAATATCTTTTTAAGAGGAGTGAATTTGCTATCAAAGTCCAGAGAGTTCAAGTGAGGACATTTTTATTGAATAGAATGTTGGTCCTATTTATGCTTAGTCACTTTGTGTCTTATTTTAAATTTATTACTTTTACTAATTCTTTTTAATTTAATATTCCAGTTACTGTTGTACGTGCTATATGCTGTGCTGCATGTGCTAGGCACACTACATTTTTGGAAAAACTATTCCTTTAAAATCAGTTTAACTAATTTAATCTGATTGCATAATTGTTCTAAACCCTGTCATATATCATCAGAGAGTGAATGGCTGTTTTGTTAAATGAACATGGGTCTTGGTTTTATGGCTTCAGAACACTAGGCTTTCTGTGGTTGGATATTGGGAGAATGCCAGAGCCGTTACGCAGATGTCTGTCTGAGAGAGGAGAGGAATCTATACTTCTGGCTGACACAAACACAACAGCACAGCAGTGCATTCAGGCCCAGGAGATTGGCTGAATCATAACTAATGAATATTTTCCAAGCCTGCTCAGGTTGCACATTACACTTCAGGAGCCACTGAACCAGTTCTGGTTAGCCCCTCATGAAATCTACACACTTTTTAGATTTTTCCCCCACTGATTGCATGGGGGGGGGGGGGGGGGGGGGGGGGGGGTGCAGAATGGATTTAAATATTGTAAACCGTGTTAAACTGAGCTTGGAGTACTACAATCTAATTGGCAGCTAATAGGTTTATTGGCAATGGCAAATCGCAAAGGCTGACAACACTAAGCTCAGAAGTCCGCTCACAGCAAATGGTCTCTTGTCAAATGTGCATGTTTGTTGTGGTGCAAGTTGCCCAGTCCGTGAAATATAATATAATAAACTATTGTCAAGGGGTAATAAACTGCCAATAACCTGAAATCTGTACTTCCAGTGGTTCTCAAAGTATGTTGCACACACTCCAACACACATTGAAATCTAAAGTGTTGATGATAGAAGTGAGAAGCAATGAGGTTTATGTGCAGTTTCTTCGTCTCTGCCGCCTTCTCCCTATATGATGTTGAGCGCACTCATTGTGCAGATTTAAACATATTGTCATTCTTGCTTATGCACCATATTCAAGTGGAGGTGGACAAGGTTTTAATTTTAAAGTTTTGTCTGGTTTTACACATAAAACAATTAAATGTCTTCAGAAGACTTGGAATAATGTGAACAAACCATATGGACTACTTTTGTATACTTTGTATCATAAAACATGGACTACTTTATGATAATATGTGCGCTCATGTGTTCACAGATGAAAACGTCATATGGTAAGTAGTAAAAATTACAAAATATTGCATCTGCAAAGCAGTATGGGAGTCCAATATAAATATATTAGTTTTTTTCAAAAAACATGTTTTTTATTATGTTATCATGTTTTTTATTGTGTTTTATTGTATTAGTTAGCTGTATTTTTAAGTTATTTTTTAACCTAATCAAAATAACCTAACTGCAGTTTGATTGAGATTCATTGGAATGCACAATGAAAAAACATGATTTTTGAAAATTTTAAAAAATGGAGTTATCTGTTTTGCAAATAAACTCTTCATACAGTATATATATATATATATATTCTGACTTTTTTTCTCTCAAGTACGAATTTATATCCCAAAATTCTGTCTTTTCTTCTCCGAGAACACACTACACGATTGTCAGGCCGATTATGAATGGAATTTGGTCTTGCTAATATGGTATATTGACTGTGTTTGGCGCAGGCTAAGGTCAGTATAGTTTAAAGTTGTAGTAAATGTGATGTTGGTGATATTTACATGATTCGCCCTAATCAACAATTCTTAGAGTGATTGTGTTTTTCTTTTAGTACATCTGGGAGTGTTTGTAGTTATAGCCTTGCCCACCCTGGAGACACCGCTGTTCTGAACACATGCTTCACCAGGCATTGATGTCAACCTCAACTAAATTATGCCGTTCCATCAGGTACACCGAAGACCTAGTACACCAGCTCCCCAGCCGGGATCAGTTCCCTCAATCAATAGGACCAGTGTTCTGTGCACAGAGACAAAGATAAACAACTCATCCTCATGTTAGATGGTCCGCAAAAGCAGTCCTGGCAGAGACTTTTATGAGCGCAAACATCATATAATGCAGTCTCAAAACACTTGCCCCAAGAAGGACGACCATGACTGATTTCCAACTCAAAAGAATCCTTTTCAGTAGCAGAAGTGTCACCTCTCTTTTGTCCAATTCATTTCTCATTTCAGCCATATTTGTGCAAGCTGCACTGCATCTTGTCTACTGATGGTAGAATATTGTCAAAATGCGGGGATCATTTATGGCTAAATGTGCATCTGCATTTCGCCCCAATGCATCATTTCTTCAAATGGAGCTCTTGATTGATGGCCTGCACCATTCCAAACACCATCCTGTCAGTTATAATGCATCACCTGTTGCGCTCTGGTTTGCAGTTTCTATTTGAAATTATTCTGTGATAATGAAGTGCAAATGCCCTTGGTTCTGGCATGAGATTGAACTGCCTCAATGTAACAACCTTTCTACAGGCAAATCATCTCCTTGGCTCCTCGTAGCTAAGTTAATAAATCTAGGTGCTATGAAGTGAAAAGACCGTCAACAGATTGTCTTTTGCCATCGCTGATGAATGAAATTTCGTTGCGACCCCTAAATCCTCACTGTAACAAGTCGGTGTATTTGATAAAACAAGAAATATCTGTGCTTTATAGATGATAAGACAGGAAATCGTATCCATCACCCCAGGAACAGACGCACACTACATCTGTTTACCACCACATGGGTTGTCTTAATTTCTCTCAGCATAAATTTATGTAGCCTGTAATGGAAACTCAGTGACTTAAACAGTAAATTTAATGATCACATTCTGTTGCTTTGGGTTCCGTGCCAGGGGAATCCGAACGATGCCTCAAATATTCATATTTTGTGCAAAAAGATGAAGCTTCGTTTCATATGAGGTACAACAAACATACTTGGAAAATATGACATTTCAGATTTCATCTCAACTTAATACAGAAATATGTTGCCTCACAGGCTGTGTTTGAAATACAGACTCCATAGAACAAAAGTATTGGATGATAAGTTTCAAACTTGGCGCACTTAGATATGCGTAGTGCAAATGTTAAATCATTGGTTCGGATCACACAGTCATAATTGATTAGAGGCTAAAAGTGCCATTACATCTTTGGAGATTAAATGTCTGTTCTCTCTGTTTTTTACTGACAAGGTGAGTATAGATAAAGTGGATGTGCATTTGTAAATTTCATTATACTTGCTAGTCCTCTCCTTTTTTAGATGTCAGATGTTTCCTATATGAGGAAGGCTCATGAAGCGTCCCACTGGGTGAAGGCCTTTGACAGCATATACTAGAGAGGAGTAAGTATAGGCCCACATAGAACCAGAATTATTTAGAAGTGAATTAAGATAAAAGTAAAATGCCTTATTGGTAGCTGACAGCATTATTAAATGCAAAATATTTCATTAATAAACAAGGGGTTGGGGATGTAGAATTTTGTTCAAATTCTGCTGATGGGACAGTGACGACATTATTATTCATCATTTCCTCTTTATAGCACGAAATAAACATGAATGAACATCAGAAGGTTTCTTTTTTGCACTGTGGAAAGACGTCAATACACCATTTATCAAGTTAAAGTCCACCAACGTTAATCTACTCTCCGGTCTGATTTGTTTGTTGGACAAAATAGCAGATTCGGCATTATGATTGGTCAGATCGCCTGTCAATCAAATTCCCGGTGAAGGGCGAATGACATGACTTGAGCATGTTTTTAATTTCTGAAGTAAATTTTAATTTCTGTTTTTGTTGTCATTTCTGATGCACACATAAAAAACAAGTCAAATTATATTCTTGACAAGAAGATTTGATTAGGTTTTTGGAATATCATTGTTATTATTTATTAGATTTGAACAAAACAGCTTCACTTGTTAATGAATGTAAACTCATGTCTGGAAATTATTGGAGTACATTAAAAGAAATGACAAGACATTTTAGTATTCATCCAAATGTCATCTTTAGTTGTAAAAAAAACAAAACACTTATTAATATTTAAAATATTTGATTACCGAGTCAAAGTCATGAGGTGCAACCAACATGCAGAAAAAAAGAAATATAAAACAGGACCCCTGCAGACCCTAGTGAGTCATGACTGCGTGTCAAGGTGAAAAAATCTCTTAACATTTCAAATAATTTGACGTTTTTATGACAAGACAAATAAATATTAATAATAAATATTTTATTTTATGAATATATAATATTTTATATATATTTTTTAAAAGATATATATTTTAAAACTTTTTTTAAATAACCTTTTTCTTTATCATGGACACACTTATTTGACACGGACCCAGAAATCTGTAGAGCTTTCCAGTCATCAGTTTAGCAGAGCCTCCCGCTGCCCCTTCCCTCGCCCGTTCTCTGGGAGTTCAAAGTGTGCACCTCTATTGGAATGACAGGTTGCGTGATTGGTGTGTGTTTGAGGGAAAAGGTCACATAGCTTGACATCTGTTCTTATTATCCAGCAGCGTAAATCGACTCTGGAACCAAATGTCAAGAAAACGTGGATTAGATCCAGCTAAGATAGTAAAGGGCTCTGTAAGAACTAAGTCTTCATAAAAGGCCGATTTGTTGTGTCTCACTTTGCACCGAATCACAGATGCGTATCTCCTAACTACAATTATTCGCCCGTTTAGCCTAAATCTAGCTCTCAGTCCGTGGAGATTTGTCCTCACTTAGCAGAGCTACAGCCTTGCTGATTCATAGGCAGTTCTACAGGGATGCTGACACACAAGCTATTGAACACCTGCACTGCTCACTGACTCAAGGTTTAGAAAATGCATTAAATTTTAAATACATCATTAAGGGTGGTGGGATAAATGAGAGGCCTCATTAATTATTGTCTGCAAAAACTTGCAGGGTCTGTAGATGTGTTATTTGTTGTTATTGACGATGATGAATAATTTCTGCAGCGCACGTGAGAGTAAGATTAGTATTTATTTGAGTCTAGTACACACTATTTAACCATTTCAAGAGGTAATTGTACTGAGAACCACAGATGGGACAAGAAAGAGTGTCTTTGATCTCATGTTAATGTGGGAATTTCCTTTTTGGGCAGTGGAGTAAATGAAACGGCTCTCATCTTCTGCACCCCTCATCTGGTGTGTTTTGAGTTTGCTGATGCTGACAACCTGTTTCCTGAAAAAAGAATTTCTACTGACACTCATGTGAATCACTTTGGTAAATCGTTATTCATTCCGTGATGATTCTGCTTGGGCTGAGTAAAATTTGCAAAATGTTTGGAAATCCATGTGGAGTATGGAAAGATGTGATTCATGACTTAGCCTACTCACTGGCACCAAACAGAGAGTAGGCCCTACTCTAATGCAAATGAACAGAGCACGTTATGTACACCTGATGAGAAATACGGGGGATGTTTGGCTCATAGCCTACATAACATGATAGAGCAAGAAAGAGAGTAGGCTAGAGAACGCTGCTTTGACTGAAGAGGCTGCTTCTGTGCTGCCTGCATGGGAAATGACCATTTAATGCAGGATTGGATTCGTTAAAAAAAATACCCGAACCGAATGATTTATGAGACGTTCGGTTAACGGTTCTCGAACGTGCTGATGGAACACCGTGCAGTTTTTCCTCCATCATTCAGCGGCACCACAACACCGCTACGAACGAAACATAGCCTACCGCGCAACCAGTGAAGTTCGATTCCCGAATGAGTGAATCATTACCACGGCGAGACCAAGGTATTTCGCGTGCGAGTGACTCTTGTGAGCCGGTTCTTTTGAATGTATATATCCAAATCGCTACCAGTGTAGTCCGTTTCCCCAAACGAATGACTCGTTTGAGTCGGTTCTTTTTAGTGACTCGGAAACATACGCCCGCAATGAAGACCATTTACCACAACACCGCTACGAACGAAACATAGCCTACCGCGCAACCAGTGAAGTTCGATTCCCGAATGAGTGAATCATTACCACAGCGAGACCAAGGTATTTCGCGTGCGAGTGACTCTTGTGAGCCGGTTCTTTTGAATGTATATATCCAAATCGCTACCAGTGTAGTCCGTTTCCCCAAACGAATGACTCTTTTGAGTCGGTTCTTTTTAGTGACTCGGAAACATACGCCCGCAATGAAGACCATTTCCCCGAACAAAAAATGACTCTTACGAGTCAGATGTATATTGAATCAAAAGACGTTTGATTCAATCGGTGCGGTTAGGCTACTAAACGTACTTGTTAATTTCGTCATGTCCAACTCGAAATGGTCAAGTTATATGTTTGATTTATAGCTCGAGATTTAAATCGTTGTAGCTGAGTGGTTATTTGCATGACAGCTTATTTGTATTTTATATAAATTAATTAGTTACATTTGACAGCATTTCTGTCTGTTCATTAGTCGAGTTAAATACAAATTATTGGATTATGTCGCGTCTAAAACGTCCCTAAAGCTTATAAACAAGTTTTTGAAAGACTTTTATTTTTTGATTTGTTTTGTTGGATTCTGAAGGATCTCAGTATTTCTAACAGACTGCTGAGGGCAGTAAACCCAATAAGAATTATCCCTGATTTCTAAAGAATCCTTTCAAAAATGTCTTCTTCAAAACTAAAAGGGCCGTTAATGGAATCGCAAAGGTAGCATGAATTATTAAGAAGAATTGGAATCGCATCCAGAATCATTCTTATTTAATTTCCCATCCCTATATTTGACAGTCTAACTGGCATATTCCTGTCATTTACAATAAAGCCTACGAAGCCAGAGATGCACTGAGCGGAGTGGGAGATCGTGTCTCGTGAAGAGAGCAGCGTGAAGGAGTGAGAGCTGTATCAGTGCAGGTCCTGAAGCACAAGAGAGAACTGAGAGAACTGAGAGAGAGAGAGCTATTGGGCTCTTATCACACGCGTATAAACCCGTATTTAAAGCGACTCATTTCTGGAAAGAGCAAGAAGGAAAGTGAAGAAAAGAGAGCAAAAGAAGACCGCCAACCGATGTTTGACTTAATTTGACATGAGAGAGGATATCTGTTTCATTTCTTTCTCACTGGGATGCGGATTTTCCCCTTCTTTTCTTGACAGCGTGCGTCTGCCCCGCATCGCTCGTATCATACGGATATATACGGAGAACAAATTAAGATGAAGTGGCCTTCGAAAGTAGTTTTTGACGGCGTACCGCTCGCTAGGGTTTCATTTGTTCTTTAATCGTGTTCAACAGCGTTGCACCGGGCACGAGGGGACGGCGGGAATTGATAGGGCACGCGCGCAGTGCTTATAAAACAACAGCTGACCGTTAAAGCTCACATCAAGCCAAATAAAACACTGCCAGAAGAAATAACACCATTGATTTTGTCATACAGAAAACGCGGGGGCATAGAAACGACGAGCTTTAAAACAGGTAAGACGATTCGCATCATTGCTTCATGCAGTTACGGTCTATTCTGCATTTAGTTTATTCAACATGTGATGGATTGGATTGCATGGGCAATTGCTGTAGATCGCGAGAATTGTTAATGCCGTGTTTGGATTTACATCACTCTAATTCCGTGGACACGGCATAGGAATGATAGATAACGAAGCAGCATGCAGATCGGCTATACGCTAAACTTGAATAGCATCGTGTGCAATTTGAAACATGTAGTAGCCTTATGTCACAAATTAATTTGAAAGTAAATCAGCACATTTTCTCCCAGTGGTCTGCATTAGTCACAGCAACAATTGATAGTCAGTGAACATTGCATGATTTGCATGACAATTAGATCGTTCTTTGAAATAATGCATTATTTAAGTGGTGCTAGTTTATTCATACTGAGCACGGGAGAGTTACTATGACAAATTCTGGTGTAATATTGCGTATGCATCCAGATTCATGGGAAAAGATAGCTATATGAAAGGCAGACTATTAGGAATATTCCTGTAATGCAAGAAACTTAATTGTTGTGCTCTATATTGGTTCAAAACAGCATTCAAAGTCGAAAATCGAATCTTTATCTATTAAAGTGACCTTAAACCGGTTATGGTGGTTTGTTTTATAGGTGTTATGTGTGCACAAGGCACACGTTATAATGCATTAGGTTGTGCAACGTCGTGTGTCTTAAACTTTGCAGCATCTGATTCAGCTTTTACACAGAATTGCAATTATAATTGAATGATTTGAAATCCACATTGCTAGAGCTGAAATAACCTGATGTATCAGAGAGCTTCGCCAGGTTGTGTTGAGGGTTTTTGGCTGAAGATGAGGGTGGAATGGGTGTCATCTTTGCACCCCCTGGTGGATAATGGCAAGCGAGTGCTGGAAAAAAAGAGTTGGGGTCTGTTTTAATATCACAGTCATTATTTGCTTTCAGTGTGTGAGCTTACTCATACAGTGTTGCCGTTTTGTAAAAAATAATGTTCATGAGTGCTTAGTAAGTGGTACAAGGGTGAATACTGTAGTGTTAACACAATGCTTCTTTTATAACTATAAGGATATTTCTCCCTGCTCCAAAATGCATCTTTAACGTGAACTGCAAATTCAGAATTTTTGGACTCAATGACTAGAATCTTTTGGATTCTTGCACTTAAAAAATTCTTTCACTCATACGCGCGATAGGACTTTCCGTCGGTTACATTGTTACGCCAATAGGTGGCAACAAGTGAGTGTCTTTTGTGTTTGAACGAGTCATGGAGTCGTTCACTCAACTGATTCCGTAAAAGACCATCAAGACTTAATCCGTTGTTAAAATTGCTTGACTACAAATCTAATACGAGACTACAGAAAGAGAGTTTAAGCATCATTTTCTGCACAAATGACAATGAGGCTGATGGGTTATTTTATTATCACCTCTGGTGTTGTCCACCGCTTAGTATGTTTTGAAGCAAATGATGAAGGTTATAGTAACAACAACAATAACTGTCTAAATAAATTGGATTTTAAATACCATCTCAAGTTTTTATTTGTATAATGGTCAGTCATTTTAAGCATTCATCATTCTTCTGCCTTCCTTCTCACTTCATTGTGAACAAAATATTTGATTCCCTAGTCCCGCTCAGACTCTTGTGAACAAATTTGATTCCCTAGTCCCGCTCCGACTCAAAAGCATGTAAAGGGGGCATGTTTGTTTGGTAGGTGTACAAATTGTTACGCCAATAGGTGGCAACAAGTGAGTGTCTTTTGTGTTTGAACGAGTCATGGAGTCGTTCACTCAACTGATTCCGTAAAAGACCATCAAGACTTTTAATCCGTTGTTAAAATTGCTTGACTACAAATCTAATACGAGACTACAGAAAGAGAGTTTAAGCATCATTTTCTGCACAAATGTCAATGAGGCTGATGGGTTATTTTATTATCACCTCTGGTGTTGCCCACCGCTTAGTATGTTTTGAAGCAAATGATGAAGGTTATAGTAACAACAACAATAACTGTCTAAATAAATTGGATTTTAAATACCATCTCAAGTTTTTATTTGTATAATGGTCAGTCATTTTAAGCATTCATCATTCTTCTGCCTTCCTTCTCACTTCATTGTGAACAAAATATTTGATTCCCTAGTCCCGCTCAGACTCTTGTGAACAAATTTGATTCCCTAGTCCCGCTCCGACTCAAAAGCATGTAAAGGGGGCATGTTTGTTTGGTAGGTGTACAACCAATGAAAATGCACTTTCACAGCCTAAATGCCAATGTGATTGGCTTGTGCTATGGTCAGTCTTACAAAAACAGTAACACACTTTCAAATCAATATGAGTCAGTGCATGTGAACAGTAACAATTCATTTACTGAGAAGATCCATTCGTGACCCAAACAACTCTACTCCTGTCACCTTGTCACATTATTTTGTTATCGCAGACAGTAATAGTTCTTTAATCAAATCCTTTACACAAAGTCAGCAGACCTTTATCATGTTCAGCATTGGCATGAGGATCATATAAGTGTGCCATTTCTGTGGCAAAACAGCTTTTCACGGGCTAGTGACACACTCATGGACAGGACCATACAGAATCTGTGAGTCATTTTCTGTGCATTTTCGGTGCTGACTGAAAGCAGAAATTAGACAACATATTTAATAAATATTCAAGGGAAGGATGATTGGCAGGATTGATTGATTAACAGGCAATTAAACTCTGCGGGAAGCATTCACTGTCGGCCTGCTCATGGGGCACATTTAATGTGTCTTTACATTGTGATGCATTACTGGTAGATGCAATCATTGTTGGTGAGTAACATGCTCTGTAAAGGAAAAACCGGCATGCTTGTTCGTTTGGAAGGCACTTCCGGCTTTTTCCATGGTAATAAAAAGAAAGTCTTTGTTAGAGAGATACGCTATTTGAATCAAATCAACCAACTACAAGGTGAATCACAACATTACAGACTTTGATTTGATGCAAAAAAAAAACAAACAAATCACATAAAAAGACAAAGGTACAAGACTGTGCACGTAACTTGAAGAGAACTACTATGGATGACAATCAAAATAAAAAATAATGGATAAATATGCAATTATTGATTTAAATATGTTTATTAATATTTAGAAGCAGCGTATTTTACGTTTATTGCAAAATATGCATATTTATACAAGTTTAAACAAAAAAAGTTGTTTAAGACCATAGGACACTGATTCTTTGATTGGTGGAAATATGAGCAGAATCATGGGTCATGTATTTGTTTTTGACCAGGAATCCAGCAGACTAATGGCTTTATGAACAGTAAATACCATTAACAATTACCTAGCTCACAGTAGGTTTATCTTTAAAGGTTAATAAGTTATTGTTAAATCAGTTCCCCTTTGGAGAATATAAATGGGGTTTTTACTTCTTTATACTTTTGATTTCCCCCTTTACAAACCAAGCCCAACGTATATGAGCTGTGAAGGTTGTGTCATTATATATCAACATGGTCAAACATCCAAAATTGTATTAAAATGTATTGTAATATATACAGTATAATGTAAAATGTGAAATGTTTAGTGTAGTGTAGTGTGTAGTGCTCTGCTGTATTTCAACAGAACAAAGACATACTCTTTATCTCATTTATTATTTACTGGCATATTTATTTTACATGTAATAAAGTCTGCAAAGTAAAGTCTGCTGCAGGCATAGGCATGCTTGAATGGGTTTCTAGAAGGCTTCTTTTATCGTCTTGTTGCAGAATTGCTTGTATAGGCCTATGTATTTTTTACTGGCTGGTGAAATGAAATATCAGCACTGGAGTTTTTGCCTTATTTAATGCATAAAAATACTAAAACAGTATTAATTATATCAGTAACATAGGTTTGGGGCAGGACTACATGTTTGTCCAAACAATGGTAGGCTCCCTGTTTAGGGAAACCTGTTTAGAAAGTTATTGCGATTCTGTTTGGTGCAGCTAATGGTGCCCAAGTCACTTACAGCAGCTTTAAAGGTACAGTAATATTTCTGGCAATGGTAGTGGGTCTGCAGTAGTTCAGTGATATCACCAGTGTGTAATTATGGCTAAAGGTGGCTAAGGCGAGTGTTTCTTGGACTGGTACTGCTGATTTGCATTTGTTTTCACAGAAAGCCCTGTCCCAGTAGAATGAATGTGCCCAGCAACTGAACAAACACGATTAAAAGGGCACACAAAGGCCCACACAAGTTTGAAGTCTGAGTGCCTGGCGGGTAGCGCATATGTATATGCACCTGACAGCGTATAATAGTTTTACTGTGTTGCAATGTTGTGATGCTTAAATTCACAAGCACCATTTTAAACAATTGATTTCAGTTTTTTTGCACGTTTTTTAATTGTATTTTTAATTTATTAATCACAATAATAAGATGATATTATCAACTTATCATTATTGGATATATCGGACATAATTTCAATACATATCTACTTTTCAAATGGAACTTTACTTTAGTTGAACCAGATTGATTTGTAAAATAAAAACTCTTGAAATATTTCTTTTGCTGACACTTGTAATGATGGAATACCAATAAACATGTCAGC
>NW_015505258.1:187888-203999 GCF_001515645.1 Sinocyclocheilus grahami | reverse complement strand
TCTTTGATTGGTGGAAATATGAGCAGAATCATGGGTCATGTATTTTTTTTTTGACCAGGAATCCCACTTTTAATCATGAATATTGAATAAATGATTTTAGATAATGCAGACTAATGGCTTTATGAACAGTAAATACCATTAACAATTACCTAGCTCACAGTAGGTTTATCTTTAAAGGTTAATAAGTTATTGTTAAATCAGTTCCCCTTTGGAGAATATAAATGGGGTTTTTACTTCTTTATACTTTTGATTTCCCCCTTTACAAACCAAGCCCAACGTATATGAGCTGTGAAGGTTGTGTCATTATATATCAACATGGTCAAACATCCAAAATTGTATTAAAATGTATTGTAATATATACAGTATAATGTAAAATGTGAAATGTTTAGTGTAGTGCTCGGCTGTATTTCAACAGAACAAAGACATACTCTTTATCTCATTTATTATTTACTGGCATATTTATTTTACATGTAATAAAGTCTGCAAAGTAAAGTCTGCTGCAGGCATAGGCATGCTTGAATGGGTTTCTAGAAGGCTTCTTTTATCGTCTTGTTGCAGAATTGCTTGTATAGGCCTATGTATTTTTTACTGGCTGGTGAAATGAAATATCAGCACTGGAGTTTTTGCCTTATTTAATGCATAAAAATACTAAAACAGTATTAATTATATCAGTAACATAGGTTTGGGGCAGGACTACATGTTTGTCCAAACAATGGAAGGCTCCCTGTTTAGGGAAACCTGTTTAGAAAGTTATTATTGCGATTCTGTTTGGTGCAGCTAATGGTGCCCAAGTCACTTACAGCAGCTTTAAAGGTACAGTAATGATTTCTGGCAATGGTAGTGGGTTTGCAGTAGTTCAGTGATATCACCAGTGTGTAATTATGGCTAAAGGTGGCTAAGGCGAGTGTTTCTTGGACATGTACTGCTGATTTGCATTTGTTTTCACAGAAAGCCCTGTCCCAGTAGAATGAATGTGCCCAGCAACTGAACAAACACGATTAAAAGGGCACACAAAGGCCCACACAAGTTTGAAGTCTGAGTGCCTGGCGGGTAGCGCATATGTATATGCACCTGACAGAAAACAGAGTAAGATGCATGATCTCATTGGATGCCTGATCATTTGATGGATAGGTCATGGAGAAGCACAACTCTCTGTTGTAGTGAAGGTTAACCAACATGGTGTGACAATTTGTCAGTATCCATGAGGTCGGTCTCCACAGAATTGAGACAAGGGCATCATTCAGCACTTTCTGTGTTGAGGGCCACTCACAGGACATTTGCCAATCTGTACAACACCCATGAGACCAGCCCTTCACAAACTCAACACTGAGCCCATTTTCCTAGCTAATGAAAACTCTTTTTTGTACAATTATTGATTGAAAAACAGTAGTGATGCTAACAAACATGCTTCTGTGGTGTCTAGAATATTTTCAATAGGGATGCACCATACCTTTTTAGTTACTGAATAATATTATAGTTTTTATTTTATAATATAATATTTCTTTTACATTAATCAGTATATATATATATATATTTTTTGCTGACACTTGTAATGATGGAATACCAATAAACATGTCAGCAATGAAAGCAAACATTCAAAATCATGACATGTTAAAACCATTGAGAATTGTTTGTGCTTTCAAAGCCTCCAGCAGCTAAGGCCGTTTCAGAATCTATATGTCAGTCAATGAGCAGAATATAATGTCAGAGAGCATGACATATCCATATCTATCCTCTGTGTCTCATATTGATTCTGTGGTCAGTAGTGTTTAAGTGAATTTTCCAGGCCTCTCCTCTCCAGAGCAGCCCAGCGCAGTCAGTATATCATAGTTAATAATTATTGGCACAAATCAGTTTAGCCCAGGTGAATGGCTGAAAATTGCAGCTGCTATGTTATTTTCCTTGAGGCTTGCACAAAATATAATTCTCTGCAGCTTATTTAGCTTTATTATTATTATTATTATTATTATTATGCAGCATGGCTTTTGCACTTTATATAGCACAGAGTTGCCACCGTTAACTCCTTGGCTCATGAAACATCATAATAGTAGGCTTGAGAGTTTGATGTGTGCTATTTGAATTTAGCAAGATGTTATTTACAGACATTTGATTTCAGTGTTTTGACTGTCGAGCACATTCTGAATGTCACCCACCCTCCGAAAATGCCTCTTTCATGTTGCCCTGGAAGTGTCAGTTGTCAGATGTGTCTCCAGCTGATTTTCCTTTCAAGGCCATTCGAGGTCACATGAGTTGCTTTTTCCTGCAGGACTTTGAAGTCACTTTTTTATCAACTTTGTGCACCAACTTTGTAGCGCATCTCATCAAGTTTATGCCTAGCAGTCGTTGCCATGACAGCAGCTACCACTTTGTGTCACACTTGTGATGAGAGCGAATGACGTGCATATATCCTATGAGACATCGTTGAAGTTTAAGTAGTCTAATATCTCAGAATTAGCAAATAGGCATCTGTCGACAGCGAAAAAGCAGTCCAAGGATCTTTTCATGATAGCAGATTCCCTGCAGGGAATTCATAACCGGCGAGTGACTGAATATCGTACATGATCTAATGCTTTTGCTCGAATGAACCACTTCTGTGTTCACTTAGGGAAGACTCAGGGTGAACATAAAAGATTGTTGTGACTTAAAGCATGTCGCATCTTCTAATTGACTGATAAATTAAGGAAATGCATATATAAAATGACCTTCTAAGGTTTTACAAGGCATAAAACAACCTAGAGACTGGCCCTATTTAATGCCTGAGGACTTTTTTCATCAATCTTGGTTACATCTAATTTTGTTCTGTTAGATCTCGCAAGGGCTTTGCATTGAAACTGTGTTCATTTAAAGGGATAGTTCACCCAAAAATGAATATTCTGTCATTCATTACTCAACCTCATGTCTTTCCAAACCCGTAAGACCTTCGTTCATCTTCAGAACACAAATTCAGAATTATTTTTGATGAAATCTTAGAGCTTTTTGGCCCTGCATAGACAGCAACACAACTACCACGTTCAAGGCCCAGAAAAGGAATTAAGGTCATCATTAAGATAGTCAGTGTGACATCAGTGGTTCAACTGAAATGTTATGAAGCTACGAGAACACAAAACAAAAATACTGACTTTATTAAACAATTTCTTGTCAGTTGCATTGGAATACATTGCACGTTTTCTGCCCAGATTTTTGTCCAATTTACAGTCTGGGGAAGACAATGCTAGTTGACAGATTTCACAGGAAATAGCACAGATTATGATGGATTAAAACGTTAGTTCTCATTTAGTTTATTATTGACTGTTTTTCTCAAACCAGTTTATTGTTTTAAAATCTTTTCGGATTTGAAAATCCTATAGTGTATTTCAGCCTTTAACATCTTGTCTAAGATTTTTGAGTCATATTTCCCTGACATGGCCAGCCAGGGAAAAAAAAACAGCTGTACAAAAGATTGTTTCCCTGTTTCTAATTTCGGCTAAATGTTTGTCAATTATTGTGTGAAATTGCTCGTTGTTTTTAGATATGGCTGCACGATGAAGGAGGCTCTGTGAGTAGGAGCTTGGCTTTCATTTTTCCATTTTCTGTTTCACTGATTTCTCCAGTTTGCCAGACCTGAAAATTAGCATTGTCAACATCAGTTCTCCCATACTACCCTCAGATTTCACCGACATGTGTCCGTGAGTCCTCACTCAGAGCCTTGAAGATTACATTGATACACAAGTTAGCATTTTTTTGGTACATCTATACGGTTTGAATTATTTATATCTTGATACCAGGCTGTCAGGGAGGTAGTCCCAATGATCACTCACTTCATCAGTTCAACAGCATCTCTCTTCCATTCCGCCGCTCTTAAGTTGATACGTGAATATGTCTATACACTTTTGAAAGATTCCACCTCCGCAAATAAGCTTCCCGGCTCAGAGAGAGAAGTTCATTGGAGACAAATGGTGCACATTTCACAGGTAGGCCTTTGCAACCGCTGTGATTTGTTTCATTGCTAATGGGGGCTGAAGTGCAGGGGCCCCAGGCCATTTGCTTTTTTGGAGTGGCAGTCTGAGCGAGTACAGCCAGCATCTCTTAACAGCTCTGAAAGAAAAAACCATCAGCACCAACTGAGTTCCTCTCAGACTGGGCTTCCAGAAGACTTTTCTCTTTACCTCTCCTCATTACCATACACAGGCTCTACAGATAGAATCTCTAATGCCCACAGGGCGCTTTTCCAGGCCTCTCCTCTCCAGAGCAGCCCAGCGCAGTCAGTATATCATAGTTAATAATTATTGGCACAAATCAGTTTAGCCCAGGTGAATGGCTGAAAATTGCAGCTGCTATGTTATTTTCCTTGAGGCTTGCACAAAATATAATTCTCTGCAGCTTATTTAGCTTTATTATTATTATTATTATTATTATGCAGCATGGCTTTTGCACTTTATATAGCACAGAGTTGCCACCGTTAACTCCTTGGCTCATGAAACATCATAATAGTAGGCTTGAGAGTTTGATGTGTGCTATTTGAATTTAGCAAGATGTTATTTACAGACATTTGATTTCAGTGTTTTGACTGTCGAGCACATTCTGAATGTCACCCACCCTCCGAAAATGCCTCTTTCATGTTGCCCTGGAAGTGTCAGTTGTCAGATGTGTCTCCAGCTGATTTTCCTTTCAAGGCCATTCGAGGTCACATGAGTTGCTTTTTCCTGCAGGACTTTGAAGTCACTTTTTTATCAACTTTGTGCACCAACTTTGTAGCGCATCTCATCAAGTTTATGCCTAGCAGTCGTTGCCATGACAGCAGCTACCACTTTGTGTCACACTTGTGATGAGAGCGAATGACGTGCATATATCCTATGAGACATCGTTGAAGTTTAAGTAGTCTAATATCTCAGAATTAGCAAATAGGCATCTGTCGACAGCGAAAAAGCAGTCCAAGGATCTTTTCATGATAGCAGATTCCCTGCAGGGAATTCATAACCGGCGAGTGACTGAATATCGTACATGATCTAATGCTTTTGCTCGAATGAACCACTTCTGTGTTCACTTAGGGAAGACTCAGGGTGAACATAAAAGATTGTTGTGACTTAAAGCATGTCGCATCTTCTAATTGACTGATAAATTAAGGAAATGCATATATAAAATGACCTTCTAAGGTTTTACAAGGCATAAAACAACCTAGAGACTGGCCCTATTTAATGCCTGAGGACTTTTTTCATCAATCTTGGTTACATCTAATTTTGTTCTGTTAGATCTCGCAAGGGCTTTGCATTGAAACTGTGTTCATTTAAAGGGATAGTTCACCCAAAAATGAATATTCTGTCATTCATTACTCAACCTCATGTCTTTCCAAACCCGTAAGACCTTCGTTCATCTTCAGAACACAAATTCAGAATTATTTTTGATGAAATCTTAGAGCTTTTTGGCCCTGCATAGACAGCAACACAACTACCACGTTCAAGGCCCAGAAAAGGAATTAAGGTCATCATTAAGATAGTCAGTGTGACATCAGTGGTTCAACTGAAATGTTATGAAGCTACGAGAACACAAAACAAAAATACTGACTTTATTAAACAATTTCTTGTCAGTTGCATTGGAATACATTGCACGTTTTCTGCCCAGATTTTTGTCCAATTTACAGTCTGGGGAAGACAATGCTAGTTGACAGATTTCACAGGAAATAGCACAGATTATGATGGATTAAAACGTTAGTTCTCATTTAGTTTATTATTGACTGTTTTTCTCAAACCAGTTTATTGTTTTAAAATCTTTTCGGATTTGAAAATCCTATAGTGTATTTCAGCCTTTAACATCTTGTCTAAGATTTTTGAGTCATATTTCCCTGACATGGCCAGCCAGGGAAAAAAAAACAGCTGTACAAAAGATTGTTTCCCTGTTTCTAATTTCGGCTAAATGTTTGTCAATTATTGTGTGAAATTGCTCGTTGTTTTTAGATATGGCTGCACGATGAAGGAGGCTCTGTGAGTAGGAGCTTGGCTTTCATTTTTCCATTTTCTGTTTCACTGATTTCTCCAGTTTGCCAGACCTGAAAATTAGCATTGTCAACATCAGTTCTCCCATACTACCCTCAGATTTCACCGACATGTGTCCGTGAGTCCTCACTCAGAGCCTTGAAGATTACATTGATACACAAGTTAGCATTTTTTTGGTACATCTATACGGTTTGAATTATTTATATCTTGATACCAGGCTGTCAGGGAGGTAGTCCCAATGATCACTCACTTCATCAGTTCAACAGCATCTCTCTTCCATTCCGCCGCTCTTAAGTTGATACGTGAATATGTCTATACACTTTTGAAAGATTCCACCTCCGCAAATAAGCTTCCCGGCTCAGAGAGAGAAGTTCATTGGAGACAAATGGTGCACATTTCACAGGTAGGCCTTTGCAACCGCTGTGATTTGTTTCATTGCTAATGGGGGCTGAAGTGCAGGGGCCCCAGGCCATTTGCTTTTTTGGAGTGGCAGTCTGAGCGAGTACAGCCAGCATCTCTTAACAGCTCTGAAAGAAAAAACCATCAGCACCAACTGAGTTCCTCTCAGACTGGGCTTCCAGAAGACTTTTCTCTTTACCTCTCCTCATTACCATACACAGGCTCTACAGATAGAATCTCTAATGCCCACAGGGCGCTTAACGCACCACAGAGGTGACTGCTGAAGCTGCCTAATTGGCCGCCCAGGCAAAGGCATATGGAAGCTACCTGGGTGATTGACAGAGGCCATGGAGAAAAGGAGATCCCAAGCGGAAGGCTGGATTGTCCTGGCTCCTTTTTAATCATGTCGTTCAGCATTGTCGATAAGAGATGTACTGAGATTAGTGATCAAGGAGGACAGCCTTGTGCCGTGACTGTGGGATTTACTCAACATGTGAAAGAGATGAATGAATCAGTATTCAGTAGGGGGAGCAGAAGGTTACAGCAGAAGGCTTCAGCCCTAGCCCTCTTCTCCATATTTAGTATGCAGATCACATATTTTTTTTAGAGTAATGATGTGCAGCAAGACTTGTGACTTTACCACAGCGTTTACCACTGCGTAAATCTTGTAATTTATAGACACTAACGTTCAAAAGTCTGGGGTCGGTAAGTTTTTCTTTAATTTAAAATTTTTTATGTTTTTGAAAGAAGTCTTACAAAGACGGCATTTATTTGACCTCGATATCCGCAGCCAATTCTCCAGGCTTCAGTGTCACATGATCCTTCAGAAATCATTCTATTATCAAGAAACTTTTCTTATTTTTATCAATATTGAAAACCATTCATAGCTGCTTAGCTTTTAATTTTAGTAGAAATCATGATGTAATTTTTTTTAGGATTCTTTGAGTAGAAATTTCAAAAGAAATTCATTTATTTAAAAAATAAACCTTTTATAACATTATCTTTACTGTCCCTTGTGATATTTTTTACATGTCCTTGCTGAATAAAAGTATTTTTTTCATTTTAGATAAATTTTTGGCATTTTGGCCTATATTACAACAGGACAGTTAAGTATTGACAGGAAGTGAAGTGGGAGAGAGAGGGGGACGGGATCGAGAAAGATCCGCAAGCCGGGACTCAAACTTGGGACACCCAAAGTGCAATTGCACTATATGTCGGCACCCTGCCCTTGAGGCTATTGGCGCTGACAAATAAAAGTATTATATTCTGCATGACCATATTCTACATCCCTAATCCTAACCAATACCTAAATTTAACAACTACCTTATTAACTATTAATGAGCTGCAAATTAGTAGATTATTGAGGCAAAAGTCGTAGTCAATGGTTGCACTATATGTCGGCACCCTGCCCTTGAGGCTATTGGCGCTGACAAATAAAAGTATTAAAACAAGTATTGAAACATTTTACTTAATGCTTTTATGTGTAATGCATTATAAAGGGTTATTAAAGTGTATAATGCAATATAATTATTCATAATGTGCTTTGTAATACATTATATTTTGTCATAAATAATTATAAATAAATTGTAAATGCATAGTGTAACAATGAATTGATAAGTGTTATAATGTATTTAACTGTAGTTACAATTATTCATGAGACTGAACAATGCATTATAAGGTGCATTACAAGGCATTAATGCATTAAAATGTTTTAAAATGTTAATGTTTAAAATGGTAAGAACATATCAAATGTTTTTTCTAAATGTGGTTAAATAATGGTAAAAAATTCTCACTATTAACTAGTTGCTTTTTAGAATGCACTTTATTAACATATTGGCTGTTTATTAGTACTTCTAAAGCATATATTCTGCATGACCATATTCTACATCCCTAATCCTAACCAATACCTAAATTTAACAACTACCTTATTAACTATTAATGAGCTGCAAATTAGTAGATTATTGAGGCAAAAGTCGTAGTCAATGGTTTGGTAGTAGCGAGAAATGGACCTTAAAATAAAGTGTGAGCAACAATTTTTCTAAATGCCATGCAGTACCTTCGTGAACCACCAGGGTCTGCTGACCCCCTTTTGAAAGTCCTACAAGCCCTGTAGTTGTAGAGTCTTAAGAATTGAGTGTCCTTATCTTACCCACAAAACTTTGCCCTTTTCATTGAATCGTTCCCAGATTCCCATGAGATTATTTTGGATTAACACCAGTGCCAGTTCATGTCTGGCTGCTGGCAGGATCATTATCTTCTAGGACTTTGCAGGTGCAGTTAAAATTTAAACTGTTCTGGTGGATCTTTTAGACAGCACAAAGATGGTAATGACCAAGAGGAGATAAAGACATCAAATTAGTGCCATTGAGATACAGGTCATAGCTTGCCACCATATGCTTGGTAAACAACTGGTTATGTTACAAAACTATATACAATTGACATACACTGAACAAAATTATAAACGCAACACTTTTGTTTTTGCCCCCATTTTTCATGAGCTGAACTCAAAGATCTAAGACTTTTTCTATGTACACAAAAGGCCTATTTCTCTCAAATATTGTTCACAAATCTGTCTAAATCTGTGTTAGTGAGCACTTCTCCTTTGCCGAGATAATCCATCCACCTCACAGGTGTGGCATATCAAGATGCTGATTAGACAGCATGATTATTGCACAGGTGTGCCTTAGGCTGGCCACAATAAAAGGCCACTCTAAAATGTGCAGTTTCACATACACATACATTCAAAATGCCATCAATAAAATGTACCTGTGTTCGTTGTCCATAACATATGCCTGCCCATACCATAACCCCACCGCTACCATGGGCCACTCGATCCACAACGTTGACATCAGCAAACCGATACAAAACAGTATTAAAGGATTCAGATGCTGCAGTGGGCACCATTGATTCAATTAGGAGGAAGTGGAAGTGGCAAACCACTCAGACATAGGCTAGGAAAGCTGGTCCTTCAAAACAATATCAGCAGTTAGACTGAAAATGGCATTTGAAATGTCTACTTAATACTTATGAAATGGGACTTATTGTTTTATCTGCACAACCTAAGTGATGCCAACTAGGGTTGGGAATCGAAAATCGATTCCGATTCCAGAATCGGATACTTAAGGTCAGGAATCGGATACTTGTTGTCAAATTCAAATTTCGATTCTGGCTATCGATTCCTATGCGCTTTTTTTTCTCTTCATCTGTGTGGACCAGACCTAGCGATCTGCCAGGACCTTACTCGCTAATCTAAGCTCTCCAAAGTTTGGCTATGTTTGCGATCAGATGCCAAAAAAGCTAAGTATAATATCTGTGATAGCTAAACATGTTGCAAGAGATGTGTCACCACCAACATGACAAAGCACTTTAATTTAATACATCGTTAAAGATCGCGAACACGATTCAAACACCAACATGATTCTATTCCTAAATTACAATGATTCTTCTGTTTCCTCAACCTTTTATGTGTGCGATCAATGTTTTGATCACTTGGTTCGTCCGTGCAGCATATGATAACACCAGTGTGATTTGAACATTTAAATTTGCGTTCGCACTGCCATTGACCTAAAGAGAGCAGCTGTCTGTCATGAATGAAACAGCTTCACAGTCTTTTCAGCCACACAGTATCATTATTTCTGTTTTACAAACATTCAAATCACAGAAGTACTGGGATAAAAGTTTATAGTTCAGATATAAACTGTGTGTATGATGTGTATATGGTAGCGATTAAAATAGAATAAATCACCTTTTGAAAGTAATTTGACACTTCAAATGGAGATTTATCGATGACATTGTTACGCCAGTAGGTGGCGAAAGGGGCTGTTAAAATGTATTTGTCTTTGAATCATGCAAGAGATTCGTTCAAGAATGCTGATTCACTGATTCATCAAACAAGTACATCTTGAGTGAGTCATTTAATCATTAATTCAGGCAATTCAGAATATTAAAAAATAAATTAATAAATTAAATAATATAAAAAAACTCTGACTTTAATGTTGAACACTTTAGCACTTTGAAGGAACTGCTAATATTATGCTTTATCTCTGCATTAGGTCGTCTAGACCAGTGTTTCCCAACCTTTTTTTAGTCGTGGCACCCTTTGGAAATTTTTACAAATTTGTGGCACCCTACAAAATTAATTTTGTCACAATATTTGAATTTCTAACTTCGATATGATAATTTGAAAAGTATAGATATTCGGTACAGCAGGGAAGAACTGCAGAATACACTGTCATACAGATATTTTTAATATTATTAAAAAATTTTGTTCCTCAGTGGTGGCAATCAGTAGGCTAATTTCTAATGAAAAGACCAATTTATATGACAGATTTTTAATGTAGGCTTTTATTCATATGTAAACATTGTGAGATAGCTAGTTATAATGGTAATTAAACAAAGTTTTGCTCACTCAGTGTATTTTTGATTTTACAGTTGGGTAATTTTGTTGCAGTAGCACGAGATGGCTTGATTTAAAACTTTGAATTGAATAAAAAATGACAAGGAGACTAAGCAGTTAATAATAAAATAAGAATAAATAAAGAAATTACTAATTAAAGCACAAATAAAAAATAACGATAGGCCTACAAATGAAATAAATTGCTTTTTAGTTTTTCAGGTAGGTCTAACACACAGTAGGCTATTAAGAGATTAAAAAAAAAAATGTTTTATACCAATTATCCAAATAATGTTTAATCCTAGAAAACTATTATTATCAGAGGACACGTGAGCATAATGGTAGATCAATGAATGAGAGGGCAGTGTTACCAGAGTTGCCCATTTACCACACCTTGTTACAGCACAGTAGGGCTATTGCAGACAGAAACAATACAGTACTACATAGATGTTTCCTGTCAGCTTGATCTTTGGGTGGACTTTGCTGTTCCGATGAGCATGAACGGGATACGAGTGGAGCACTCACATGGGCTGTGAGTGACTGAGCGGAGCACACACACGCATAGAGCGGGATAATACGTAGAGCATCACACCACTTGAAAGTGAATCCTGAGCAGTGAACTAATTTTCAGCAGCCGGAATTTCAGTGCATCTCTAATTATTGGCGACATCAGAAATGGATATTATATAATAGCTGCTTTTATGAACATTTTAGCAATTAAAAAATATTTTTTTTAAATGATTTTTTTTACACGGCACCCCGGTTTGGAAACACTGATCTAGACGCAGAGCTGCAGTTTACTTTGCCAAACCCATTCTTTATATTTTTTAAGTCTTAGATCCACAGATGTGTATTAAAACCCAACTTTGATTCATTCTTTGTCATGCATACATAATGGAATGGGATGGTGCAATATGGAAGTCAGACACTGAGGGAGAAGGCAGCTCATTAGTCACCGCTTCCCCGAACGTTCAATTGTGTTACCAGATGCTGGGCCTCATCGCAGATCTCATCTTTAATCAACTGGAGAGCCAGAACGGAGCCTCTCTTTTAAACCGATTGTTTAGAGAAGAGTTGCATTTAATGCCACTCACCCTGTCATCGCTTGCTCTCTCACTGGTTCAGCGGGAATACGATGCTCCAGCATTCTTATCAGCTTAGCCCTGCAGTCCTGAAGCGAACGTGACACTGGGTCGACAACATTTGGCTTCATCCACTCAGCCCCAGCTGCACAATGACAGCTTAGATGGGTGTCCCCTCTTGGGATAATGACACATTTACCACTCAAGTGGATCGGGGCAAGTTAGGTACTTCACAGAATGGAGAGAAAGGCTCTGCAAAACGTGCTGCCGCATCTCTGTTTGGTTCCCGCTACATGCGATGTGGATTTCAGGTCAGAGCAGTGAATGAAGTCTGGCTGTAAGAGCAGAGGAACACGGTGCACAGACTGGGGTAATTACCCTTTCCTGGTGAACAGCTCTCCGCTCTGATATATATAGCCCTGTGTGTGTTGTATACACATTATGTATTTCAATCATAGCCATGTGGAGTCAGTCACTGCAGGAATCGTCAGTCTAAACACCGTCTTCCGGCTTAAACCGTATACCCATATAATGCTAGAGAGAAAGGCTCTGCAAAACGTGCTGCATCTCTGTTTGGTTCCCGCTATATGCGATGTGGATTTCAGGTCAGAGCAGTGAATGAAGTCTGGCTGTAAGAGCAGAGGAACACGGTGCACAGACTGGGGTAATTACCCTTTCCTGGTGAACAGCTCTCCGCTCTGATATATATAGCCCTGTGTGTGTTGTATACACATTATGTATTTCAATCATAGCCATGTGGAGTCAGTCACTGCAGGAATCGTCAGTCTAAACACCGTCTTCCGGCTTAAACCGTATACCCATATAATGCTTGGCTCAAACATGTTCCTCAGTTTGTGAAGCCTCCAAAATGGACTTAAAGAAAATGATCAAACTTATATCATGATACACTCATAAAAAGATCTTAAAAAGTCTTCATTCACCCGTCCACAAATTAAGGTCTATATAGATCTTAAATCAGACTGGAAAGTCTTTAAAGAGCACCCAAAAATGAAAATTCTGTCATTAATTACTCACCCTCATGTTGTTCCAAACCCATAAGATCTTCGTTCATCTTCGGAACACAAATTAAGATATTTTTGATGAAATCTGAGAGCTTTCTTTGATTAGCTTTCTGACTCTCCATAGCCAGCAAGGGTCCTACCACGTTCAAGGCCAAGAAAGGTACCAAGACCATGGACAAAATAGTTGATGAAACACTTGTGCATTAAAAAAAGTATTTTTGTTTTTTGTTTTTGTGCACAAAAAGTATTCCTGTAGCCTCATAAAATTACGGTTGAACCACTGATGTCACATGGACTATTTTAACGATGTCCTTACTACCTTTTTGGGAAGTATCAGTTCTGTTGTTGTCTATGGAGGATCAGAAAGTTCTCGGATTTCATCAAAAATATGTTAATTTGTGTTTCGAAGATAAACTAAGGTCTTACGGGTTAGGAACGACATGAGGGTGAGTAATTGACCGTTCGCAAAGAGCTTGATTGACATTAGGCATGGGCCGGTATGACATTTTGATGGTATGACAACCTTAAGCAAAAATATCACGGTTTCACGGTATTGTCGTTACAGCTCTAAAATGTGTTATTTTTAAATGACTGGGTTAAAAAAAAAAAACGTTTTTTCCTCTGAACACAATATATTTTGTTTTTGAGCAACATGCAGAATATTAGGAACAGTAGAATTTGTTTATTTTTTCTTTGATTTGTTTCCTAAAAAGAAGAAAAATAAAGATTTGACATCTTTATTTAACCTAAATCTGTAATTACAGTTATTTAATTTAGTTTATACATATCATTTATATAATTTCATATCATTTAGTTATATAATTTCATATACATCATTTGATTTAATAATAACCCAATTTGAAGCAAAAACAGAATGTTGTGACTAGCTTTGTGAACTTATACTACAAGCCCGAACGAAGCAAACAGCAGAAGCTCTGAATGAGACGCAGATTCAGTCTCTGACAGCAGGAGGTGCTTCTGGAACACCAGATACAGTATTTCCTTGGTTACCGCTGTAAACACAGCAGCACTGCGCTGAAACACTGCTTTAATATGAACTATACAGAGACGAGATTAAAAGAAAATACCACATAAACTTTTCTGAAGACTGACTGAAGTTCCCCTCAGAAACACATTCATATAAACCCCCAAATCAATCAAATTAAGGTCTATATAGATCTTAAATCAGACTGGAAAGTCTTTAAAGAGCACCCAAAAATGAAAATTCTGTCATTAATTACTCACCCTCATGTTGTTCCAAACCCATAAGATCTTCGTTCATCTTCGGAACACAAATTAAGATATTTTTGATGAAATCTGAGAGCTTTCTTTGATTAGCTTTCTGACTCTCCATAGCCAGCAAGGGTCCTACCACGTTCAAGGCCAAGAAAGGTACCAAGACCATGGACAAAATAGTTGATGAAACACTTGTGCATTAAAAAAAGTATTTTTGTTTTTTGTTTTTGTGCACAAAAAGTATTCCTGTAGCCTCATAAAATTACGGTTGAACCACTGATGTCACATGGACTATTTTAACGATGTCCTTACTACCTTTTTGGGAAGTATCAGTTCTGTTGTTGTCTATGGAGGATCAGAAAGCTCTCGGATTTCATCAAAAATATGTTAATTTGTGTTTCGAAGATAAACTAAGGTCTTACGGGTTAGGAACGACATGAGGGTGAGTAATTGACCGTTCGCAAAGAGCTTGATTGACATTAGGCATGGGCCGGTATGACATTTTGATGGTATGACAACCTTAAGCAAAAATATCACGGTTTCACGGTATCGTCGTTACAGCTCTAATATGTGTTATTTTAAATGACAGGGTAAAAAAATATATATTTGTTTTTGAACAACATACAGAATATTAGGAACAGTAGAATTTGTTTATTTTTTCTTTGATTTGTTTCCTAAAAAGAAGAAAAATAAAGATTTGACATCTTTATTTAACCTAAATCTGTAATTACAGTTATTTAATTTTGTTTATACATATAATTTATATAATTTCATATCATTTAGTTATATAATTTCATATACATCATTTGATTTAATAATAACCCAATTTGAAGCAAAAACAGAATGTTGTGACTAGCTTTGTGAACTTATACTACAAGCCCGAACGAAGCAAACAGCAGAAGCTCTGAATGAGACGCAGATTCAGTCTCTGAGAGCAGGAGGCGCTTCTGGAACACCAGATACAGTATTTCCTTGGTTACCGCTGTAAACACAGCAGCACTGCGCTGAAACACTGCTTTAATATGAACTATACAGAGACGAGATTAAAAGAAAATACCACGTAAACTTTAATGAAGACAGTCAGTTCCCTTCAGAAGCACATTCATATAAACCCCCAAATCAATATTGAGGATTTTCTTCCAATAGTTCGAGCATCATGAACACTGAGTGATCTGCTACAGTATTTTTCTCTGTGCGTCCATCTTCAGCGTCTCTGGGCTGTATTAACGGACGTTTACAGACTTCATATTTTCACATAAATTACATTTTGGAAAATTATTGCATTGCAACGCAGTTTGTACAAGTCCAGAACAGAGACGAGCTGCAATAAGACAAAAAACGGCCGGTTGCCGATCGCATAAGTTCCAGGGGAAGCTTCTTAAGTTCGCCCATCCTACACACACGCGACTGACCGCTCGCTCGCACAACATTTGAGCAATTGAGCTGTATATGCACATGTGCGCTCATCTGTTTTCAGTGCAGCTAACCTCGTGTCACTTCATGTCATCTTCCCACTCATTCAAATATGATAGGTCCTTTACTGCAAAAAGACAGTCACTGCGACACTAAAGTGATGAAACTATGGCGCCATGTGCTTTTTAAAACCATTTTCATAGGTTTCATGTTATATTGTCGGCTCGGAAAATATGTAGATGCCCATGCACACCAGTAGCCGCAGCTGTATCCCTTCTAGTCTTAACCACAAATCAGACAGGAGAGTAGATTAACTTCGGTGGACTTAAAGGTCCCCTGAAATGCTTAAAAACACGCAGCTTTACTCTGTGTTGACGTCATTTTAACTGAAACAGGAAGACAGGGCGGGACATATCGAGCAGCCGCGCCCCTTTTTAAAATAGCCAATAGCGTTCATTTATATCACAGCTTGGGCTAGAGCCATTGAGCTACGTAAAGCCGCATTTGACAGGGTATGCCAGCCACAATCTCATCCATATTGCTATAAAATATAGAATTCTGTGTAGAATTCAAATAGCTCCGATACATTTTGTGGTC
>NW_015505258.1:136411-187674 GCF_001515645.1 Sinocyclocheilus grahami | reverse complement strand
TTTCCTCAATGGAAAGCATATTTACACTTTTTGAATCGTTCCCTGTCCCCTATATTGTGCACTACGTGCCATTCACTGTACAGAATTCTAATTCTGTGGACAAGTGACCGATTTTAGCCATGGCTTCAGGATCTATTTTATAGTGTAGGGGGCGGGCGCTTCGGATTCTAGAGAGCATTTGATTGGACAGAAAGTTTGATGAGAAGCTGAAGTACGATGTGACGTAAAAAAAAATTGTTGAGGCGTTGTGGGCGGAAGTGACGAACTGCAAGCTTTGAATGCTTATATGTTCTAAATGTGAATTTTGTTACTGTTTTGGAGCACACTGCCTTATAGATAACCTTAAGACTAACATATTGATACTAACACCCAAAAAACTTTAATTTAGATTTCATGGGGACTTTAAACTTGAAAAATGGTGTGTTCCACAGTTGAAATATAATACGTTCTGGTGTTTATTCATGTTCATTTCATGCTTTAAGTAAATATGAAAAGACGATCGGTTCACGTGTTTGAACTGAGGCAATACAGTGATCTGTCATGACACATTAAAGAACCACATAACTGTATTTATTGTTTGAATTTCTTTAAAAATGACACAATTTAAAAGCTGAGAATCCTGAGACCTTGTTTCATATCAGAAGTAACCTGCTCTGTCTTGTCTGTCAGTGTGTTGTCAGTTTTCTCTTTGTTCTGCATTATTTTTCACTGCGTGAGAACATGATGTGTAGTGTGAGTGCGGCACTGTTTGTCGGCGATAGCAACAGTAACTAAGGAGGGCGGGTCTTTGCGAACGGTCAATTAATGGCAGAGTTTTCATTTTTGGGTGAACTGTCCCTTTAATTCATAAAGTCATGCCATTAAATGTTTTTATGCACTGCAAAAAATTAATATCTTCCTCAGTATTTTTGTTTTATATTTACTTCAGATGCAAATTGAACATACTGTATGAAGTCTTGTTTGTAAGTGAGTAAATTAAGTGGGTTTATGTTTAAAATGAGAACAAACATCCATGACTGGGGACTGAAGACTTGTTTTCCTTTGAATTAACTGGATATTTCTGAGCCCACTTGTTCTTGTTTTAATCAAACTCGCTTCATTTTGATCAAATTCTCATAAAACAAGACTTGTCATTTTACTTCTCAAATAAATGTGTTTTGATTAAAAAAAAATTGTATATTTGGACAGGAAAACAAGACAAAAATACTGATGAAGAACATTACTTTTTTGCAGTGTGATCAGAAGGTACATTAAAAGTAATTTTCATATTCTAGAGCTATTCAAGCCATATTTTTATATGATCATATAGATATATTGGAAATTGTTTATTTATTTACTTTTAATTTATTAATGACGTGTTGCTAATACAAGGCATTCACATTTAGAGACCGTATTGATGTATTGTTCTGTTCAATTTATTTTTCAAATTTTCTTCACTTGGTCTTAATAAGTTTTAAATTTATTTTATTTAAAATAATTTTTTTCTTAGTGTGAAGAACATTTTAATAATCAGAAGAACCTTTTTACCATTATAAAGAACCGTTTGTGTTAAAGTAAGGCTGGGCTATATGGCAAAACAATTTTTTTATATTAGCTGTTATTGATCATTTTCACTATAAATTTAAAGTCTTTATTTCTTTCAAGTTGAAAGGCAGATTTTTACTCTTAAATTAAAGTTGTAGAAACCAGACCATTAATTGTGGTTTTAAACTACTTTTTATGGTCAGAACATGACAAACACTCATTTTTTTTAAACAAAATTAATATCTTAATAGAAAAATGTATTTCTTAGTTTCTGCATGTTCTAATGAGTGATATTGTTTCAAATCATGAAACAGGTTTGTGTTGCCTGTTTCTGTTGTTATCTTCAGCACAGTTCGCAGTGCAGGCTGCAATATTAATAATATTACTTCTTTATTTTGTCTCTTAGAAATGCACATTTGACAGTAGTACTAGCTTGAATTCAGATGCAGATTTAGGTTAATTATCAAAAACATAACATCAGTAAAAAAATAGTAACAACCTAATTTTTATATGGTGAAATATGGAGTTTTATTCGAATTAACCATTGGTCTTCCATAGTAGCATACATTTAGCTCATGAAAACCACAGTTAAAACCACATATATAGCACCTCAATACCATGGAAAAAATGTAACTACCGTATTGGCCTGAATATAAGACGACCCCCTTTTTCCAGATGTACCTTTTGGAAAAAAGGTTTTTTAAAAACCAAATCTTGTTTTTTCTCAGTAAAACACATTTTGTCTTCAATTATTTTCATATTGCATATTTTTCCTATTTAAATTTTTGTTTTGAAAGTATGGTAAAAACTGGTAAAATGTACCAACAATCACATTTAAAAAATATACACTTTTTGATATACCATTAAAAAAAAAAAAACAGGTAGCCCATCAGAATTATGACATTTAGGCTATCCATCTAATTGTAGCCTACCAAAATCTTATTAACAGTAGAAGTTAGATCTTACTGTAGTCTTAAAATCTGGATACTGTCTTGCGTTTTAAAATCACAAAGGGAGTTTGGTCCCATCAGGCTAACGTGACAGTCACGACTCATGCAGCTGTAAGGTTTTCTTATTCTTTTGTTTTTACTCGCGATCTTTACAACACGCATTACATTACGTATTTCATGGCACACTCGTTTTATGCGTATGTGGCGATTTCTATTGTTGTGGGGTATTATTGACATGTCAAAGTCTAGACCCTGAATATAAGACGACCGCGTTTTTTCAGATGTATTTCCAAGAAAAAAACATAGTCTTATATTCGGGTCAATACGGTATATGGTTTCTAGGTATTTGTATAAAAAACAGTGGTCTATACATTTAGTATAAATGAACAAATGCTATAGCTGAATCACAAAAAAATCTGTATATTCCATTACTCCTTACAATTGTATTCCAATACATTTGATACATGTCTACATTAATAATATAATAAGATTCGATATGAATATCCCACATTTCTGCAACAATATGTTGCAGTTAGTAAATCCATGGTAAATGATGGCAATTTGTTGATTGAAAAGCCTTCTGACTGTATCGTTGCGCACAGTATCTCCTGTTTGTCAGCGCCGTTTCATCTGACTTTAAACTATATCTACATCTGGATCTCACAGCACTGTTTAGTGGTCGTGTGACCGAGTCTTATGAGTGAGTAAAAGCATCTGCTCTAGTAAACTTTGAGCCGAGCGGAGAAACAGTCCGTGTGGTGCCGTTAGCGCTGTTTCGTTCCACTTTTGGCGCATAAACATTATATTGAACATTTATCGAACATTTGTTATCGTTTTATAGAGGAACATATATATCGTGATAATGATCGTTATCATTTTATCGCCCAGTCCTGAAGGTTCTTCATGGAACCATCAGTGCCAGTAAAAAGCCTTTATTTTTAGGAATGTATACCTATAGTGTGGTTTATGTGAGTGTTTTTGGAAGTAATATGGAATACTGTTGACTGACTTAGTTGCTTACTGCATCACCATGGACCTGGCGAAGGTTTAAAGGCACAAATAAGCCACGTAATTACTGTGTGGCAACCATAATATCTTCTAAGACATGCTGATCACTGAGGATGGGGTTTAATCAGAAATCTCATTCTGCCATTTAATCAAATGTGTTTGTGCATTGAACACACATTTATACATGATACGATGTGACAGACTAAAAACGGCTTTGAGATATTGGCTCGCATGAGCATCTTCAAAGTATTATGTATAAAGCAGTAGTTTCTGAATTAGTGGTGTTTTCTAAGGTGAGCACCGCTCTTACTTTTGCTCAGTTTTTGCTGTGTCCCATTCAGTTGTGCAATGGACCTGAATGATACCTTACATGTTATGACATTTTGATGATAAATTACGAGGACAAAAAAAAGATAAATATATAATGATAATAAAGAAACTTATGTGTGGATGAATTATTCAAAATAAGATCAATAACATGCATTTAAAAAATATATACGGTAGGGCTGCACGATATATCGTTTCAGCATTGATATTGTGATGTGCGCATCTGTGATAGTCACATCGCAGGATGTGCGATGTTTAGTATACTGATCGTTATATTTATACTGATTGTTTTCTTTGCTCACACACAGACACGGTGTCTACACCGGACGCGACAGCTGTACAGAGATATCCATTTTAAATAAATTTAGTAGCAAAGCTACTGCAAGTGATTTTAAAGGGTTAGTTCACCCAAAAATGAAAATTAGCCCATAAATTACTCACCCTCAAGTCATCCTAGGTGTATATGACTTTCTTCTTTCAGACGAATCCAGTCGGAGTTATATTAAAATTGTCTTTAATCTTTCAAGCTGTTTAATGCCACTTAGCGGGTGTTGCATGCATCCGTCCAAAAGCACTTAATTAAAATGAGCCCATCCATAAAAAAAAGTGTCTCACACGGCTCTGGGGGGTAAACAAAGGCCTTCTGTAGCGAATCGATGCATTTTGTAAGAAAAATATCCATATTCAAAACGTAATAATCACTTTAATGTAGCTTGCGCTCACTGTTGCTGTCGAAGATTTGTCGAGCCGCGCTGCATCCAGTGTAGACTCGGTGAGAGCCACGCAGATGCACGTGAACACTGAGTTCTGTTCACTTCTGCATCTATTTGTGTCTGAAATACTGTGCTCTGCAAGTATCCTTGTAAATACAGTTGTTTATGGCTTAGGCAAAGGGAAACAATTGAGAAAGAAAATGGATGTGTAACAGTATATTGGTTCACAGCAGTTTAATGTTCCTGTTGCTTTCTCTGTCATGAACATTAATCAAACAACAAAACACAAAACAAAATCACTTTTGTAGCTTTAACACACATTTGTTAGATTGAATTTATAGTGAAAACTATGCAGTGTTATTTTACATTTGATTATTCAATTTCTGTACCTGAATACTGTTAGACTTACCTGAAAAATATAAAGCACTGCTTATTTCATTTGTATCTTTGTTCTGTTATTTATCTATGCTTGTAATTTGTTTATTTCCTATGCTGATTTATTCGCCTACAAGGCTGAGCGGCGGCTGCATTCGTGGGGTTCGCAATTGGATTTGGCGGAGGGAACCCGCCAGATCCGGTGCACGCTCTCTGGGATCGGAAGTCCGCACTGCGATTGGCCGGCCGAGAAACAAGCTGAACCGCAGAAAAGCAAGTTAGATGAGCTCTTTCTGCTGAGTAAACTTCCACCTCCGCGCCGGAGCCTACCGTTTTTCCCCGATCTCCACACCAAGGTGTTGAGATCGCGGGTTAGACCGTATTCATCACATCTATTTACCCCCGCTTACAGAGCGTCTCTTCTCGTGCTCCCCCGTGACGGGATCGAGGTCAGCGGCGCTCTGGGTCGAGGGCTTCGCAGTCAAAGCCCGATCTGAGGGTCATGCTTCAGAGGAAGTCCTCGGCCAAAAGGCCCTCCTGACATGAGAGGTTCAGGGTCTTCGGGGGTGGCCCCTACTGGGGAAGAGCGGGGTGCACCGCAGTATACGGTGTCCGTCTCTCCTCAGTGCCCTCGGGAGATATTTCTGCCAACCCTGCCATCGACGATGCTTCAGGGTGCAGCGGTCTCCAGCGAGAGCTCCCCTCAGTTTCTTCCGCCCGGGAACGTAGTGGAGCTGAGGGGCTCGCTACCCCTTCGGGGGTCTCCAGAACAGCTAGTTCGGCCGTGTCCTGCTGGTCCTCCGCTTCAGGGCACCGAATTTGCAGCCACAAGTACACCAGAGGCCAGTCTCGAGAGATTGGTTCCCTTAGTAGATTATTTAGCAGCGTGGAATCTACTGCCAAATGTATCTCGTTGGGTCCTGCACACTGTAGAGAAAGGCTATCGCATTCAGTTCGGCGCTCCTCCACCACCGTTCAACGGGGTCTTTCCCACACTCGTGGGCCCTGAGCAGGCTCTGGTTTTAGAACAGAAAGTCAATACTCTCTTGAGGAAGGAGGCCATCGAGGTGGTCCCTCCTCACGACAGGGGGTCCGGGTTCTACAGCCGGTACTTCATCGTTCCAAAGAAGGATGGGGGGCTGCGTCCCATTTTAGATCTACTGTACGTCAACTGAATCGCTCAGTCATGAGACTGAAGTTCAGAATGCTCACCATCAAGCAAGTTGTGTCTCAGATCAGATCCGAGGACTGGTTTGTTACGATAGATCTACAAGACTTTCATACTTTTGTACTTTCATGTCTCCATCTTTCCCACTCACAGGAAGTTCCTGAGGTTTGCTTTCAGGGGCGAAGCTTACCAATACCAAGTTCTTCCTTTCGGCCTAGCACTCTTACCCCGCACCTTTACGAAGTGTGTGGATGCTGCTCTGGCTCCACTGCGACTTCAGGGCATCCACATAATAAATTATATCGACGATTGTTTGATTTTAGCTCAATCGGAGCAGATGGCGGTTCGACATCGAGATGTTGTTCTTGCTCACATGAAGAACTTGGGGTTAAGACTAAACACCAAGAAAAGTGTCCACCTATCTGGGCGTGGTGTGGGATTTGACCACGATGCAGGCACGGTTGTCTCTTGCTCGGATCGAGTCGATCCTCACGGTAATCAAGAGAGTCAGAGAAGGTCAGTCACTCACTGTCAAGCAATTTCAGAAACTATTGGGGTTAATGGCAGATGCATCCAACGTGATACCTTTTGGCCTGCTGTACATGAGACCCCTACAGTGGTGGCTCAAGTCCAAGGGGTTTTCCCCGAGGGGAAATCCACTTTGCATGATCAAGGTCACGCAACGATGCCTACGTGGCTTGGACATGTGGAGGAAACCTTGGTTCTTGTCTCAGGGCCCGGTGCTGGGAGCTCCTTGTCACCACGTAACGCTAGCGACGGATGCGTCCCTCGCCGGCTGGGGTGCGGTCATGAGTGGAGCGGTCGCCATCTCACTTGGCACATCCACTGCCTGGAGATGTTGGCTGTATTTCGAGCTTTGAAACACTTCCTCCCAGACCTGAGAGATCGCCATGTGCTTGTGCGCACCGACAACACAGCGGTGGTCTCTTATATCAATCACCCCTTGTACAAGCTGGCGCACCAGATCCTTGTGTGGTCCCAGGGCAAAATCATGTCACTAAGATCAGTGCATATTCCTGGGTATCTGAATATGGGAGCAGACGTCCTGTCGAGACAGGGGCCAAGGCCCGGGGAATGGAGGCTTCACCCCGAGGTGGTGAAGCAGATATGGAGAATTTTTGGCCAGGCTCAGGTGGACTTGTTTGCGACTCAGACGACATCACACTGTCCCCTCTGGTTCTCTCTGACTCATCCGGCTCCACTGGGGCTGGATGCTATGGTACAGACTTGGCCGAGGCTTCGTCTGTATGCCTTTCCCCCGATCGCTCTGCTCCCGGGAGTTCTGGAGAGTGCGCCGGGACGGGGTCCGTCTGCTATTAGTAGCCCCATTCTGGCCGGGCCGAGTATGGTTCTCGGACCTGATTTCCCTTCTCGACGGCTCTCCATGGGAGATTCCCGTCAGGAGGGACCTCCTCTCACAGGCAGAGGGCACGATATTCCACCCCCGCCCGGAGCTGTGGAAGTTATGGGTGTGGCCCCTGAGGGGGCACAGCTCGTAGCTTCCGGTCTCTCAACCGAGGTTGTTCAATCCTCCAATCCAGAGCTCCCTCCACGAGGAAACTGTACGCCTTGAAGTGGAAACTTTTCACTTCTTGGTGCGGAGACTGTTAGCTCGACCCAGTTAACTGCCCGGTTGGTACAGTGCTGGAGTTCCTGCAGGCCCGTCTCTCTGCTGGGTTGACCCACTCCACCCTGAAGGTCTACGTGGCGGACATTGCGGCCTACCACACCCCTCTCGGTGGTCAGTCAATGGGCAGACACCCCCTAGTTACACGTTTCCTCCGTGGTGCGCTGAGGCTGAGGCCCCCAGTACGATCTCGCGGTCCCACGTGAGGACGCGAGATCGTACTGAGGCTGAGGCCCCCAGTACGATCTCGCGTCCTCACGTGGGACCTAGCTGTGGTGTTAGAAGCTCTTTGTAAGTCATTCGAGCCTATTGAAGAAATCTCTGATCGCTTCCTGACAATTAAGACTACTTTTCTTCTAGCTATTACTTCTCTAAAGAGAGTTGGGGATCTTCAGGCCCTCTCAGACTTTGCGCCCGGCATGGCCAAAGTGTTTCTCTACCCTCGAGCGGGGTATGTTCCGAAGGTTCCCTCTGTTATACCACAGCCTATCGTGCTGCAGGCCTTTTGTCCTCCTCCCTTTAGGGAGCCAGACCAGCAGAAGCTTAATTGTGAGCACTGGACACATACATCCACAGAGCTGCCCTGTGGAGGAGGGCGGACCAACTGCTTGTATGCTATGGTCCCCCTAATAGGGGTCGTCCTGCTACTAAACAGACCCTCAGTCGGTGGATAGTTGATGCCATTACTACTGCCTATGAGTCCTTTGATCTCCCCTCACCATTGGGAGTCAAGGCTCACTCGACCCGAAGTATGGCGGCCTCCAAGGCCTTCTTAGCAGGTGTGTCTATGCAGGACATCTGCAATGCAGCAGGATGGTCCATGCCCCTCACTTTCGTCAGGTTCTATGGCCTTGATATGCGAGCCACTCCTGGCTCTTCTGTTCTCTTGTCTTAGCTGTGCTCTTCCACACTAGTCAGGGATTTGCAAGTCTGGCGGCATAGGCATTCTCATTCCCTTAGTGTCTTCAGACGCAGCTCAAATTCCTGAAGGGAAACATCTCCAGGTTACGTATGTAACCATGGTTCCCTGAAGGGAATGAGACGCTGCATCTCAGAGCCATATTTCCGGCATCCCTGCGAGCGCTTGCTTCATTCCTGGAAGCTGACGCCGGTTCCACCTCACATGCTTTTATAGCTTCCTGGTCGCTACGTCACCCGCCTATGACGTCTCGCCCTTCCATTGGACTGATTACACATGTGATTGGGGGCGTTTCCTTAGTGTCGTCGGACACAGCGTTTCATTCCCTTCGGGGAACCATGGTTACATACGTAACCTGGAGATGTTTTTTCCAATATCGTGCAGCCCTAATATATGGGATGAATGTTTGTCTCAGGCCGACTTTAATTAAAATATGTATTGAGGAATACTTTATCTTTAACATCAACAGTTTTCTAAATCACAAAAGATTCTGCATCAATGTAATGTGAGATCTGTTAATCTATACTTGCTATCATATGCATTCATTCTGTGTGGGATTTATTCTGCATGCATTTATTGGCTCTGGAATGTACAAGTAATTAACAGGTGAGAATACACAGAAGTGGCAGTCTCTGTGTGAGAACTGGCACTCTGTAATTGCCTTTAGTTTCAAGATGGCAGGATATGGCAGCTCCTAATGGCGTTTCAGTGTCCCATAACATACGCACTCAACTGGTATACCTGTCAAATTAATGAATCGTCTAGACACGTGAATTTATGTTAAATAATGCAGGAGGAATGCAGGTAGCACATACCCTGATCAGTCTACTTCTTCTCTTCATCTACTCTTCTCTTCTTACCAGTCTGTCAGAGAGCTTTACAGGAGCTTGCTGGCATAAAGGCTTGATTGAGCTCATAGCTGAATGAAATGTCCTCATTTTCCAAACACTAGTCCGAATAGACCACTCGCTGCCCAGTTATTCGTCATGAGGGCTGTATCTGTGTGTGTCTGTGAGTTATTTCTGTGCTTTTTTGGACTGCAGACAGTAGTGTGTGTAAGAGAGCATAGGCTATTATCATCGACAAACAGTGAGGGGTGAGATAAGTGGGATGCTTGAGGCCGTTCTCTCTCTCTCTTCTCTCTCTCCGTTTTAGTCGGTACATTGTCTCCACAGTCCAACTCCTGCTCTGTTCCTCCAGTTTCTCTTAGATCTATCTATCTATCTATCTATCTATCTATCTATCTATCTATCTATCTATCTATCTATCTATCTATCTATCTATCTATTTATCTATCTATCTATCTGTCATTGTTCTATGGTTCTATCTACCTTCTTATTAAATGTAATTTAATTAAAATAATTAAATAATTAAATGTAGGCCTATACATAGGTATTATAAAGTTTATTAATAGGTATTATAAAGTTTATTATATGTTTGTGTGAGTATATTTTAACTATTTTAATAAAATAAATTAAATGTAAGTTTATTTTAAATTGGAATATATATATATATATATATATATATATATATATATATATATATATCTAATTCAAATAAAATTTAATTTAAAATTAATATAATAAATATGTATATTGTATTTTGTTAATATGTAAATATTAATAGAATAAATATTTTAAGATGTACTACACTTAAGTATAATAAAGTGTTATGTATGTTTGTATATATATAATATTAACGTTAATTGTGTCATTTTAATTGTCATAACACTATAATAAAATTTATTATTTTACATTATAAACTTAAGTACACAAAGCTTGGCTAAAATTCAAAACTATCGATTTTACAATATTAGTTTTCTTGTTTATTTTACATAAATGTTTTGTAATAAGAAGCTGGACTTGCACTGATGTCGGATGTATCATTTATTTGTTGTGTAATATAAACAATTTTGTCATTTCCAACGAAAATAACTACATCGTGATATGTAACCTACCATTATGATGATATAAAATTACTCATACCCCAGCATTTTACTGTCTGTAACACTGAAAGGCAAGCCTTACTGAAGGGCACTGTGTTAAATCAAGATTGATTCATTCATTTCGGGAGGAGCACTCAAGAATCAAGAGGCGAAGATCGGCGGTCTTTTTTTGGATCCTTGGCTGAACCCGCGTCGTTATCATTTTCGTGATCTCAGATTTACTGTTGAAATTTGGCCAGTGAGCCGTGAGTCAGAGCGGCACAGCTGACTGAGTGGTGGAAGGCGGGTGTGGGTGGCCGGCACTACTGTATGGCAACTTCATGTGCCAGCTTCATCTCCATCATAATCAGACCCGTAGGCACAAAGCAGAGATTGCCTGGGCTGCACACATCACACTCTGCTTGTTTTATGAGGTCAGGAGGACACACTCTTAGCTCTTGCTTTCATCATCCTGGGAAAGTCAACACAGGATGAAGAAAGCTAGCAATCTTCACCCTGCCCTCCTCCTCCGGGAAGGCTGTCTTGCTCCCATTAGCGTGTCATTGCTCTGCTAATTAAACCCACAAACAGAATGTAAGGACAGGAATGGATATGGCGTTTTTAGTAAGCAATTATGCTCACACCTTTAAAACGGCTTAATCTGCAGGAAGGGAGGCTGGGTGTGATCTTCTGTCCAATATTGATGCAGGACTTGTGATGTCAGCGCAGTGATTATTCAGCCTCAGTCCGTTCTAAAGCCATCGTTCTCCAGCGCTGACCTCCACCTGAAGGCTGACACATCTAATAGTCAATCACAGCCACACATTTTCTGAAACTTTCTTTACACTTCTGTGCTTTGATGTACTCGCGTCTCTAATTACTGCTGTTTGCTGAGGCGCTAGGGCTCATACTAATCCTGATGTGAATTATACCTGTAATCATGCTGCTTGTTGAGTGGCGTGCTTCTACTTTTCTAAGCAGTCAGATTATTTATTTATTTATTTGCAGATGCAAAGACAGACAGACAAAAAAAACTTACATATTGTCTAACTAACATACTGTCTATTGGTTTTATCAGGTTTAAAGAAAGCGGGTTGTAATGTAGGTTGTATTGTTAATTTTTGAATCTGACTGTTTTAGGTAAAGATTTTAATGTTTTAAACGTGTATGGTTTTACAGATTAAAAAGACAGATATGAGCTTTTAGAGGACCTGCAGCCCCACATGTTAGGTAGGGCGCCCCTAGTGGTAGCAGGGGATTTTAATTGTGTTTTATCCCAAAAAGATGGGAAGAGGGCAACAGATGATTAAGGTTGACAAAACATCGGTTTTATTGCAAAACTTAGTTAAGGGTTTTAAGTTAGTTGACTGTTTTAAACAACTGCATCACAGCCAGAGCTTCCTGAATTTACTGTTTTGTTTTGTTTTTGTGAATTAAAGCTGCAGTCCGTAACTTTTTTTGGTTAAAAATGATCCAAAATCAATATTTGAGCTAGTACATTACCAGCCATTGTTCAAAACTATTGTCTTACTTTAGCCTGATTCACATTGGTTAGTTTATAATAATGTTTTCTAATTTGAGTGGTACTGGTAGAAATTCGAGCATGCCACTGCGTCATTACTTCACGTCTGTAAACATAAAGAAGTTGTCCCGGCTACTAGGCTATATCGCATGTGAGGATCCTGCAGGTGGCAGATCGTTTATAGCCTTTTCTCACAGCAGCTGGAATAATTAAATTGATCATTTTGATGGTGGATTATAATCCAGAAAGGATTATGTGTTTATGAAACACATGTGACTGAAATTAAAGTATATTCCAGTTTTAAATGTGCATCTGATTAGGCTGGGTATCGTTCAAAATTTTTCGATATCGATACCGATACCTTGACTTCGATACCGGTTCCTGAACGATACTTTTTTCGATATCAATTTTAACAAGATTACATTATCTAAAAAAAAAAGTTTGGTTTTATTTTTTAGCTTGTTGATGTTTATACAAACTCAAAGACCCATCTCCTGGTAGCTTTTCAGCTGCAAAACTATTTTACTGATAAATTCGCGGTGCAGCGCTGTCAAGAAGTTTCTGTTTGCGTCTCCGTGTGTCTGCACTGTGTGAGAGAGACTTGGAGAAAGAAAGCGTGATTTCCGTAGCCTACATAAAAAAGGTCGAAGACATGGAAATAGTTTATCATTTTTTACCCTATTGTTTGTTATATTTATTTGCTCAATGTCTTGAGCAATGCGTAAATCCGGCCCTGTTAGACGGCAATCGGAAGTTATTACAAACACTCGATGGTGGTTTAAAGTGAGTTTTGAGTAAAAGCGGAATATAAATCTTATTTATTGTCTTATGTAGCATGATGCTACAGTTTGCATGAATGGTCACATAACACGTTCTTTCGGTCGTGTAACGTTTGTATGAACGGACATCTGCATATGATCGGAACTCCACGCAGCTCCCGCGCTACTCTATACTGGTGGTACAGTACCACGAGAGCTAAAGAGAGCAGACTGCTCCGTGCGCTTTCGAATCGCTCTTGTGGATGATCGATGTGCACCACACCTCTTCTAGTCACACCGGCAAGTGCTGCAGGCTTATTGGCTCACTGACGCTGATGAGATTAACCCCTTAGGTATCGAAATTTGGTACCGAACGACAAGACGTTTTTTGATACTCGATGGTATTGAGGCAATTCGGTCGGTGCCTAAAAAGTATCGAACTCGATACCCAGCCCTACTGATTACAGATAGCTTACGTAGGATTACACAAGATTTGTATTTTAAAGCGAACCAGTTCGAAGGAAGAATAATTTGCCTTTTGGGTTAAAAGAATTTCTTTATATGAAATTCAAATGGTATGACAATTAGAGATTAGACTGTACAGACATTAAAATCTACTCGCTAATACACACTATAGGCAATGCTGATGTTAATATCAACAATTTGAGAAAAAAGTATAACAATAATAATAATTTGCACAGTTTGATGTGATATGAGCTAAGTGATTGTTAGATTTAATCACCATTGGTAACGCGATTTATTGTAATGCTTTTTTTCCTCAGTTGGTCAGAACAAAAGTGGCAGACTTGTTACTTACTTGATCAGATGACAAGATCCGTTAAAAATTAACGGATCACAGATTCTAGCCTACGTCTTGGAATATATGATTCCGAAGTACAGTATCCACACCGGTGCAGTGACTGACAGCCACACATTCACCTCAAAACATTAGATTCATCCACGCTGGAGCCGTGCCGGTGCACAACCCACGCAAGGAAGATAATTGCACAAATAACTGCAATTGCAGGTTTTCAAACAGAGATGGCAACAAAGAGGCAAAACTTACGGACTGCAGCTTTAACATGTAAAAAATTTAAAATTAATTTGTGGTTGTTTTTTTTTATTTGCTAGAGCTCATTGTCTGTCAAACTTTAATTGTGCTGCAATATTTCTACTCTGAGAAAATTAAGTTCTGTTGAAAAGGTTTTTAATCAGGGTAATCCAAAGTTCGTTTTAGAAAATTTCAGAAAAAATGGGTCTTAAATGTGTAATTTAGTTCCTAATTAAAACTTTTAATAATTAAAGTGTGTTTTTCGCCATGAAAATATCCTAAAAAGCTGGGATTGCTTTAAAAAACAAACGAACAAACACTTTTTTTAGAATCATGACAATGTATTTTAATTAGTTTGACAATTAGTTGACTCAGAACACTTTAGCAAACACTTTGACAACCACCTTGAACGCCCTAGCAAGTTCTACATGGGCAAGCACTGCCTGTGTTTCCTTTCATCAAATGTAATATAGGCCTAGTTATTTTCAGATTTTCACATACCAACAACATACATATTTGTTTCAGCACAAATGAGCTCCATATGTTCATGTTCAGAACAAACTTGGTTTTAAAATTAAATTAATTGACAATGTTGTCTGGCTCTCAGGATTGTAGGGTTTCATCAAGGTTGAGCATCAACATCTGTTGTTTTCTGAACCGCCGCACCAGAACGGGGTTAAGCCAGCACTAGTGAGCTAACAAGAAGCAAAAACTCAGTCTGTCTGGTTTGGTTCAGATTTTGTTCAGAATTAGGGATTTGTTTCGCATTTGTTCTATTTTTATAATTTTTTTCTTGCTTTTTGTGTGTGTGTTCTCAGCAGGTTTGCATTGTTGAACTTGCGATCCACTGGGCATCTACACATGTTCAGGTTTTTTGTCACTCTCAATGCTATAAAGAGTTTTCTGTTATTTCTCTTAAAAGCCCAGTGCCTTGTGAGTCCTGTGGGGTTAAGAAAGCCATTTCATTTCCTGTAGCAGAGCTGGGATAATTTAGCACTGTGGAATGAATCACATCTGAGGATCATTTTCTGGAACGCTCCTTTGAGATAAATGCTGAGCTTTAGAGATGGCTATAGCAATGGACATTAAAACACAGAGTAATGAAGACAGAGTGCTTTGAGAAGAGTGAATCTCTTTCTCTCTCCTTCTCTCATGCACATAAATCCTTTAGTTTCTCAAACTACAATTCGTGTGGGATGTCAAGAAAATTGAAGTATTATCTATCGCACTAGGTCACAATAAGCCACTGGTATTTGTCTCTGGCTTATGCTTTAATATCTTGTTTGAAATAGGATGGTTTCTCAAGCTCTCCATTGTTGACATGGAAGATAACCCTGCGTTTTGTACCAAACCGGCTTCTGTGGAAAATGTGGATTATTGCAAGATCCTCAGAGATAAAACCTTTTCTCTTTGATCAAGGCATTGACAAAAACCCATCATCCTTGGTAAACATTTAGTGTTTTTATTTTTGCTGCTCATAGGTTGCTTTTTCATTGGATTTACGGCTTATTTTAGTTTTCTTGGCTCTTTTAAGGATCAGCGTTGTCTCAGATGTAACTTTCTGTCCATCAAAGAATCGTCAAAAAAAAAAAAAGCTTTTTCATGGTTTCCACGAAAATAATAAGAAGGATTGTGTTTAGAGCACCAAATCAGAATTTTAGAATAACTCCTGAAGGATCATGACACTGAAGACTGTAGTAATGGGTGCTGAAAATTCAACTTCATTGCAGGATATATAGCATACGGGATGTGATATATTATAGTGTCATTTTCTTAGGAGCTAACTCTTAAAAGCTGAAGATGTAATCTAGTGTCCTTTTGCTCTCCATTTAATCTTATTGCATCTAGGTGAAGCAGTGGAGATATTAAAGAGATGTCATTTGTGGTTATTTTTTTCATTCAAAAACTGAACAGATCAATATTTTATCAAAGTAGCAGAGTCTAGTGTATGTTCAAATGACTATCATGCACTTTAATCTGACAGCATTTATTATGTTGTTGTCCTTGTTCTGTAAACACCCGATAGAATGGACTTGTAATAAAATATGTCTTAAAATAACCTCAAACCGGTCGACTGAAGATGGTCGGGACTGAGTCAGGACTCAAACAGTGAAAATAATTACAGTTGATTTGCTAATGAATAATTAGTTACTCATGGTGTAATATGGGGTCTTATTCTGTTCTTGGAGTTCAAGTGGATATTTGTTAAAGAGTGAAAAGTACTGAGACAGAACTAATAAAAAACACAGCAGTGCTCCGGCATGAATTTGTGTGGCTTTTTGCCACTTTTTTTGGTCAGTATCATTTATTTTCTTCGTTTCTCATTACATACTGATTGACTTGAATACCCACGGATCCCGGCCTAATTTTTGTTAGGTTTTGTGGGGTGATGAGCGGCCTCGCTGAAACCTCTCCACTAGTGATTATTTTTTATTCCCTCAGTGTTGAAATAAAGTGAAACAACCCATGCAATAAAATGGCAAAGATTTTAATGGATTATAATAGCAGTAAATTGGCTTCTTATATTAGATATCCCAGGAGAGTTTTCTGTTACCAAGAAAGCTGCTTAGTTTTTTCTCGTTTTATGTATTTGAATACTTTTTTTGCCCTCTAGAAGTGAGAAACCAAAGGGGTCTCATTTTTAACTGTCCATTGTTATTTTTTACAATTATACTTCCACTAATTTTTCTCGCAGTGCCTTTGAAATACACTTCTCCAAGGAGTTGTGAAGTGAAATGCAAGGTGTCCCGCTGAGGTTGACCCTCTGACCCAACACTGGGGGGTACATCATCCAAACCCGAGTGCCATTTTTCTCCATTTGTCTGGCTAACCGCTGCTGTGAAATGATTTTCTGGGTGTACATGCCGCACTACGATTTGAAGGGCCCCATGCTGGTGTGTTCCAGCCAGAAGCTCATTATTCTCACTTTGGGGTCAGGTGTGCTTGATACTCCATGCTGGCTATTACAGGCGGTGCCCCCTCCCAAGTGTCAGATGCTGTTGTGTCTGTTGTCGGATCTGATTTGTCACCTGCATCCTCCTTGGGGCCGGTCTCCCATAATCAAACTACGGCAAGATTATCCACACCATCCCCAGCTTCAGGTGGTCTGTCACAGCAGCTTTATGCCACGTCCGCCCCGCCACGGCTGCCCACGCCGAACCACACTGCTGTTTGAATGCAGAATGTCAGCACTAATGCTGGACAGAGGCGCATTTCCCTGCTGGGTTTCGATGTCCGTGGCAGCGGGCTGGCGGAAGACCAGCTTTCTCTCAGTTGTGTTGTCCAAACCTCTGTTCCTCAGCAAGCCAGTCCCCTTCCCAGACACTGTGACATTTCCTCTGTGCGAGCTCATCTGCAGCCAGGCTGTCCCTTACTGCCTTTCATGTTTAATGTCAAATAAGAGCTTAATTGTGCCATCATGGCAAAATTGATAAAGCCGGGCCATTATGTCTGGCTGTCCAAGCACAACGCTAATGAATGGCCGCAATTAGCGAAGACTTGGTGAGTCATTGTGGTCCATTCAGGCAGTGTAACATTAAGTCCACATAAAGAGCAATAAAAATGGTAGATAAATTGAAAATTTAAGGCATCTCTTTTTCTCATGTCTTCATTCCGCTAGTGGCTGGTCTGCAGTAACCTTGCGGTTGCATAATGTATATACAATTGAGTGCACTTGTTGGTGAGGCCAAAAAGAACTTTGAAATCTTTGCATGAACCAGACACTCCATTTCCAATCTGTATCAGACAGGCAACCCTCTATCATGAAAGCAGAAGTACATTTGCATTTCAACATTTTCACATGTGCAAAAAGGATAGAAAATCAACAGTCATGTCGCCCATTTAACTGCGCTGTATTTTAAGGCTTCTGTAGTCGTACAATCAGTTTGTGTGAGGAACACACCAATTTAAGCCATTTTTCACTGAAAATATCCTGTGTTGATACAGAACTTGATAACTCACTTGCATTTTTCAAACTTATGTTATGATCAGTCCAGAAAACCAATGCAGGGCTCAACCAGAAGAATTTTTGTTTACTACTTGCCCTGCCAACATTTTAATAACCACACCACAAAATAATGATCCATTTGTATGTTTTCTAGAAATAAGTATATTTTTCATTGAATGTTGTATTTTCATAGCATTTTTGGCTTTTCAATTATAGCTATAATGTAACTACATGAATTCATAAGCTTTGCTTGAAACTGATCGATGCAGAGCTTGAATAATTTGATTCTAGTTTTCATCACATTCTTACTGATGCTTTCAAGTCTATCAAAAGTAAATTTTACATCAACTGGCCCCAGACCAGCAGGCCATCCTTATTGTAATGGAATTTGGCATCAAAGACTTCAGACCTGGTGCCACATGTTTAGAAATGCCAGTTTTTAATTGTGAATAAGATTTGAGAGCAGTGGCTTCAGAAGGCGCACAAGTCATATGGGCTTTTTTTCCTATTTGGAGCTTGGCAGGAGTTTTTGGGTGAACTATTCATTATTTAAAGTTTATTAATTTGAAGTTACTTGAAGTTAGGCAAAATGACGGTTAGAAAAGTCATACATTCAAATAGAGAGAAGTAGAGACAGATCAAAGCTAGTAGCTTGAGAGGTTGTGGCCAATCACAATCCATTTCACAAATATTACCATGATATCATCACTGATGGTTAGATATCCAAAGATAGATAGAATAGTGGAAGGGAAGACGGGAAGCAAAGGGGAGCAAGGCTGGAAAAGTACCTCGTGCTTTCGCCTGAAGCACGACTGCGCCATATGTCAGCGCGCTTCCTTCAAGGCTGTGGCTCCTCCGTCCAATGATTCTATTAGTGCGAGTCAATGGTAATCAAGAGGAAGTGCCTTGCAAGCTGTCTAATTATACACAGTAAAATTAATCCAGTCGCAAACTTCCTAATGATTCCCATTCCGGCCCATTCCTCTGGGCACCGTGCTGTCCCAATCTATGCTAATATTGATACAGGAAAGGGTCTTGTGATTTCCAGGGATAAGCTCTAATGACTCTGACTCATGTGTCTGGTTCTGGGCCAGTAGAGTGTTCACAGATTTCATTTTAATCCTCTTAAATACATTTTTAAATCATTTTCAAAGTTTTACATTCCTTGTTTTATTGTTGTGATTATTTTTTTAATTATTTTTTTCATTTCTTTTATGTAAAGCACTTACCATTGTGTATGAAATGTGCTATATACTGTAAATAAACTTGCCTTGCCTTGCTAACGCAATGCTCTACCACTGAGCCACAGGAACATCCTATTATTATTATTATTATAGGAAAGATCCTATAATATCAAATAGGGATGCACGATATATCGGCCACCATATCGGTATCGGCCCATATCGGCTCATTTTTTCTGTTATCGGTATCGGCCTGATAAGAAAATTTGGCCGATATCTTAAAGCCGATAACATTTCTTTTATGTAAAGCACTTTGAATTACCATTGTGTATGAAATGTGCTATATACTGTAAATAAACTTGCCTTGCCTTGCTAACGCAATGCTCTACCACTGAGCCACAGGAACATCCTATTATTATTATTATTATTATAGGAAAGATCCTATAATATCAAACTGTTGGATGTGATTGTAGAAGACTCCAACAATCCAAATAAAAGTGCTAAAAAATTGGATAAACATGAAGGATTTTTCCAAGTTTGAAGGATTTCTCAAAGCCGGGCCCTATTAACCTTCTCTTGCTCCCTATTAATCCTATGGAAATCCTTCTGTCAGAGCCTGCTGCTAATGTAAGCAGCCAAACAGAAAAAGAGACCTTTTTTGAATCTATTCCTTTCTTTTGCTTTTTTCGCAATGCTGGATCTGAGTAGGATTATGGTTCCTGAAAAGCCAGCCTTTATGCTCATATCAAACAGCGACATTAGGCTGAGTGTGAATGACGCAGTGAGTGTCAGGGGTAATGGATGCTGGGAGACGGATGTGAACCACTACACAATGTTGAGAGGCCTCGGAGTCTCAGTAGGACGTGGATTTTCAGCCTATCTCCTGGAAAAGTGTGCCTGTGTGTGCGAGTAAGAGCTGGTCTGCCCTGGGGTGGTTTGCGGGAGCTTAACTCTGCCTCCCCTCTGTGCCAACCTGTCTCCCTTGCTGTCAATCATCCACAGGCAGCCTGTCGACTGATTGGCCGAGAACAGGCCTGTCGGTCGGGAGCTCGACCGTGACCTTACTCTGCATTTCTCAGCCTCTCTGCACATATTTTCCTTCTCACCTCTCAGATTGATCAAATACCGTGACTTTTTCCGGCTGCCTACCTCAAAACGGAAGCTCGACATTTTGGGGCTTTTTTGGCACATTTTTATTGTAGGAATGCACCGCTCCAATACCTGGATCGGTATTGGCACCCATACCGACCTTTTAAAATGGATTGAGTATTGGCTGTATGTGACAGATCCAATTTTATACTGTTTGTTAGTCACGGTCATTACTGTCAAGCCCCAAATAGGATAAGAGAAACAGACTTGAGCCAGTGGTAATTTGGCATCAGTGATGACCAGTGTTGGGCAAGTTACTCTGAAAATGTAATTAAATTACTGATTACTGATTACTCCTTTTAAAAGTAATCACGTTACTGTTCTGATTACTTTATTTCAAAAGTAATTAGTTACATTACTAGTTACGTTACTTTTTTCTGTGGCTACAGCCATGAAATTTACATGAAATCCCAACATAAACACTCTCGATAAATATTTCTTATTAAAGCATCAACATTCACAAAACACTGTTATTTTTAACTAAAGCAAGCATAGACTGCTGCGTACATGGTTTGGCATGGCAGAATGCCAGCAAATAGAGCTGCTTTTATAATCGCTAAAAATATGACATCTCAGTTCATCGCAATCTCACAAAGCTCTGTTAATCACAATGAATATATGCATAATGAATCTTTCATAATGTCTACAATTCGTGTGTTATAATGAGAGGATTCGATTACTGATTACTCCTTTTAAAAGTAATCACGTTACTGTTCTGATTACTTTATTTCAAAAGTAATTAGTTACATTACTAGTTACGTTACTTTTTTCTGTGGCTACAGCCATGAAATTTACATGAAATCCCAACATAAACACTCTCGATAAATATTTCTTATTAAAGCATCAACATTCACAAAACACTGTTATTTTTAACTAAAGCAAGCATAGACTGCTGCGTACATGGTTTGGCATGGCAGAATGCCAGCAAATAGAGCTGCTTTTATAATCGCTAAAAATATGACATCTCAGTTCATCGCAATCTCACAAAGCTCTGTTAATCACAATGAATATATGCATAATGAATCTTTCATAATGTCTACAATTCGTGTGTTATATTGAGAGGATTCGTGAGCACGCAAATTTCAGCACTGCACTCCTGACTGGCCATTGAGTTCCAGAAATCAGCATTGCTCAACGCAGCAAACACGTGTTATAGCCTAAATAGAAACTCTGCCTCGTTTGCGCCTGTTAATCGTTTATATTTTATTCTTGTTGCTTTTGTGCAATAGATGACTAACAATTTATTTGTTTAGATATTTTATGTTTAGATATTTCTATTTTTCGGGAGTCCCGTGAATCATTTTATGTAATGTTTATAGCAATGTAATGCGGCAGTAACATATAGAGACCTCGGCTTGTAACTATACTAGAATTGCTATTTTGAAAATTATAACGTGTTAAATTACTCCGTTACTAAAAAAATAATCAAATTACAGTAACGCGTTACTAAGTAATGCATTACTGCCCAACACTGGTGATGACAAGATGCAAATCTGAACATGAATTATATGTGAGAGCTTTACTTGTAACTGCCGTTACATTAGTTTATATTTATGTTGTTCTTTCTATTTATCAGAAATGTTTGGCTTATAAGAATTTACTAAAATGATACCAGATTTAGCAAGGTTTCCATTACATTTCCATTTTTAGAATTCATCGTCATCAGTATTTATTTATTTATTTATTCCACTAAATGATGTTTTTTTTGAGTGAGTATACAGTGGGTACGGAAAGTATTCAGACCCCCTTAAATTTTTCACTCTTTGTTATATTGCAGCCATTTGCTAAAATCATTTAAGTTAAATTTTTTTCCTCATTAATGTACACACAGCACCCCATATTGACAGAAAAACACAGAATTGTTGACATTTTTGCAGATTTATTAAAAAAGAAAAACTGAAATATCACATGGTCCTAAATATTCAGACCCTTTGCTCAGTATTTAGTAGAAGCACCCTTTTGATCGAATACAGCCATGAGTCTTTTTGGGAAAGACGCAACAAGTTTTTCACACCTGGATTTGGGAATCCTCTGCCATTCCTCCTTGCAGAGCCTCTCCAGTTCTGTCAGGTTGGATGGTAAACATTGGTGGACAGCCATTTTTAGGTCTCTCCAGAGATGCTCAATTGAGTATTTTTTTGTTCATTTGAAATAAAGAAATATTTATAAAATATTTATACAAATATAAATAATTGATAAAAAATTTATTTGAGTTCACAACTACCTGAAATAAATGTAAGCAGAAAACAGTTAAAGAACTAAAATGATTAAAATTAAAATAAAGATAAATTAATGTTCAAAAGAAATGTACAAAAATAAAAATAAAAATGACAAAAGCACATAAAATGACTAAAACAAGAAAAAAATGCAGTATAAATCAAGAGCAAAAGACTGTTTGAAATGTTGCAATACTTTTGCTAAACTGCTTCATCTACTGCTTTCTGAACTAAATATTGAGCTGACGTGAGTAACTTTTTCAATGTTAAAGGGATAGTTCACCAAAAAATGATAATTCTGTCATAATTTACTCAACCCTATGTTGTTCCAAACCTGTTTGGCTTACTTACTTCTGTGAAACACAAAAGAAGGTATTTTGAAGAAAGTTGATAACCAAACAGTTTTGGTTTCTATTGACTTTGATTATCCCGTCAACAACATTAGTTCCCATTTTCTTCCTTTGTATAGAAGGGGATAGAAAAAAATATATAGATTATGTATTTTTCTAATTTTGTAATATTATATGGAAAAATATGTTTTTTAAACATTATATGTATTTATTGCATTATATGTAATATATATATATATCTATATATCTATATTATATATATGTATAGAGTGTGTGTGTGTGTTTGTGTGTGTGTATATATATATATATATATATTATTTTTAAAAAAAAATTTCACACAAGCTATATCTTTTCCTTTTATGTGTATGATATGTATAATGTGTAGTCATAAGTTTGTATTTATTTACACATAAGAATTATTGTAATAAATTTCTCACTCTTTATTGATTGTGATTTTAGATACAGGACAGGAAATAATGGAAAGGAGAGAGGAAACAGGATTCTGAAAACATTAGCTGAACTTGCATTACCCACATAAGCTGTAACACGCTCTAACTACTGGTTCACGACTCCATCCGGCTTTTATCCATCAGATTGTTTAGCCAGATCATGAGCTCAGTGAATGAAAACACTTTCGTAAGTGCTTTTGAGTCTAGAGATCCATGTAAAGCTCTCTCTGGATGGAGACGGGCTGAATCAAAGCATAGCAATAGCAAGTGTCTGCCAACAGAAGTGGGCTGAGGCTCCTCACACACAAATAGGCCTACTCGCTGATTTGATTTGAGCTCTGTTTGTTTCTGTTTATTAAAGAGTCATAGGAGTGGATGCCAAAAGACTAACGAGAATCATTTCTGGAGCTCGGTGAAGCTGGCAGTGTGATTTCTCAGTGTGGATTAAAACACAGTCATATTCTATGCATGAATTTCTTCTGTTGCTTTCATTGTAGAGCGCAAATCAACTGTCGGCTCAGTTCGATTTAATTAGGTTCATCACATCAACTTTGGGTTTATCACAGCTGAGCAGAACAAATAAAACACGACATGTCGGTGTTTAGACCTTATTCTTAAAGTGACTGGCAGGTTTGATCTGGTTACCAAAGCAAAAAAGCGCTTCATCACAATGTATGATATTATATCTGTATCAGTGGACTGAATGTTAAGCTGATTTACAGTATGATCTAAACTGGACAACATGCAAAAATGCATTTATGATTAAATAACAGATAATTACTTTAATCGGTAAGAAATACAAAGATTTTGGGAAAGATGTCTTTTTTTTATCTGAGCCACTGGACGTTGTGCATCATCAACCATTTTAGTCTACTAAAAATACAATCCTACAATTTGCAAAGGAGCCCATCAAGTAGAGTGACTGCTCACATTGCCATTTTTTACCGTTCCTTCCGACTGCATGCCATAAATATCTGTCAGATCAAAATCCATGTTATTTTCCCTCCAAATAAATGATCCATTTGATTTGCTCGTAGCTTGCCGTTGATATGAGTGCAGTCGAGTGATGCGTAAAGCTAAATACAGAGTAGCGCTCTGGGGGCGTGGCTTCCTCTCTTCATCTCCATGGTACCCACAACCAAGCTCCCTCTGTGCATGTTCAAGTTAAATTCCATTGATTTTCATTACAGATTGCAGTGTATGTGGATGTATGGTGTGCTGCCATGATGGAATATATTGATTTAGCAGTCAGACTGGGAGAAAAGATGATGTGTCTAAACATTACATCTGTAATACAATGGCAAAATTCAGTTTAAACTTTGTTTAATGAACTAAAAAAAAAAACTTAACTAGCTAAACAAAATGTCTGCAAACAAACATTTAAAAATATTACTACTGTTCACAATTACATTTGTAAAATGAGGCAGAAGTAAAAAAAACAACAACAACCATGAACCAGGTGTTACAGTATATAAAATCAAGTCAAGTCAACTTTATTTATATAGTGCTTTATACAATACTGATTGTGTCAAAGCAGCTTTACAGAGTCAAACAGGAAAATAGTTTGTCAATAATTCAAGAGGAGAATAACAAGTCATTTTTCCAGTTAAATTCAGTCAGTCATTGGTGATACAGTGATGTCATCATCCAATTCAGCTCTCTTCCTATAATGTCTGTGCAATCAGCCAAGCGTCCTCAAATAAGCAAGCCAAAGGCCACAGCAGCAAGGACCCAAAACTCCATCTGTGACAGAAATTGAGTTGAAAACCTTGGGAGAAACCAGGCACAGTCAGGGGTAGCAGTTATCCTCTGGAGAGCACAAAACCAGCATGGCGTGGTTTAATTCTAGGCTGCAACACAGGTCAGATTGAGCAATGGAATTGTCTGGTTCTCGTGGTCTTGTCCCGATGGCCAACAAGGTCTTCGAAGGGGATCTGTCTCTGGAGCTCATCTAGCTGACATGGTCTCCGCTGACATTCAGGGCTGTAGAGGTCGTCTCTAGGTGCTGATCCACCATCTGGGCTGGATACAGACTGGATCTGGGTGGCTATGGTGACCTCGGAATAAGAAAGAAACAGACTAATATTAGTGTAGATGCCACTGAGAACAATAAAGCACATTATAATTGTAGTAAAAACTCTAAACATTTATACAAATTACAAGGAATGAAAAAAATAAACTCCTAGTCTTGAAAGTACACACAGTATGTAGTTGCAGTGGAGCGGTCTGGTCACGTGCCAGTGTTTGTTGCCTTGGAAGAACTGAATGGGTTGCATCTGAAATCTTGCAATGATGAAAAAGCACCAATGAAACCTTTGGCCACACCCTGATGGTGAAAGAAAAGTAAATTTTAAGTAAAAAAAATGAAATGATGCCTTTTAAGTCATTTACATTGAATCAATATCAGTTAATTAAAGGGTTAACCTGCCACAGGAGCTGCTGAAACAGTTCTACTCCGCCATTATTGAATCTGTCCTCTGCACTTCAATAACTGTCTGGTTCAGCTCAGCTACCAAATCTGACCTCAGAAGACTACAGAGGGTAGTCCGGACTGCTGAGCGAATCATGGGTACAACCCTCCCTTCTCTCCAAGAACTGTACTCGTCCAGAGGGAGCAAAAGGGCTGGCAGAATCACTCTGGACCCCTCACATCCAGCACGCTCCCTCTTTGAACTGTTGCCATCTGGTCGACGCTACAGAGCTCTGAGCACCAGAACGACCAGACACAGGAACAGTTTCTTCCCTCAGGCCATCCATCTCATGAACACTTAACAATAACTGTGGAACACACACTATTTATTCACTCATACACTTATTTATCTAACACTCATACTCAGTCTACATTTCAATTTGCACATAATATACCTGTACATACAACTGTCGATTTGTATATTTTTATTCCTTAGTTACTTGTTCTATTTTTCTATTTTTTATTATCTGTGTTTTTGTTCTGTCACTGTCATTCTGTTACACTGTGGAGCTTCTGTCATGAAAACAAATTCCTCGTATGTGTAAACATACCTGGCAATAAAAACTCATTCTGATTCTGGTTATTTCACCCAAAAATTCTGTCATTAATTACTCACCCTCATGTCGTTCCAAACCCGTAAGACCTCCGTTCATCTTTGGAACACAAATTAAAATATTTTTGATGCATTCTGACAGCTCTCTGACCCTCCCATAGACAGCAAGGGTACTACCACGATCAATGTCCAGAAACGTAGCAAAGAGATCGCTAAAATAATCCATGTGACATCAGGGGTTCAACCGTAATATTACGAAGCTACAAGAATACGTTTTGTGCGCAAAAGAAAAAAAAAACGACATTATTCAACAATTCGTCTCCTCCGCGTCACCCTAGCACCATTTTGGAGAGTATCCACTGAACGCAAACAGTGTATGTTGTTCTCGTAGCTTTGTAATATTACAGTTGAACCCCTGATGTCACATGGATTATTTTACCGATCTCCTTGCTACGTTTCTGGACTTTGATCGTTGTAGTACCCTTGCTGTCTATGGGAGGGTCAGAGAGCTGTCAGATTCCATCAAAAATATCTATACAACATATGACATGAGGGTGAGTAATTAATGACAGAATTTTCATTTTTGGGTGAACTATCCCTTTAAATTTGTGATGAAACAGTAGATGCAACCTTTTTTTTTTGGCACATTCCATTGCACAACAGGGAGCACCCTATCCCTTCCACGCTAAATGTTTAATTCCCAGGGATAGCACATGTTCCATTTCTATACCTAAATATTTAAGGAAGGGGTCCAAATAATCACATTTTAAAATAAATAAAAATAAAAGAGCTGTTCTTTTACACTGTAATAATATTCCACAATGTTACTGTTTTACTGTATTTTTGAGCAAATATAGCCTTGGTGAGCATAAGAGACTTTTTTCAAAAACATTTGAAAACCCAAACTGTTGGACAGTAGTGTACTGTATATGCTAATGTACAATCTAAACAAAATCCACTTTTTGCAGTTATACACATTTAAAATGTAGTTTTTATATTCTGAAGTAAAGCCAAAATATTGATGACTCATCCTGCACTCGACTGATTTTTATCCAATTAGGTTCCTTCCAGAATTAAAATGTTCGTTCTAAATCCTCCTGCATCCATAGCAAATGTATGGCTGTGATGTAAAACTTACTGTTTATTTTATATTTAATATGTATTATATATTTAATAATTCCAATAGGCAACTCATCCCATGCCATTTCTGCTACACAAAAGAGTTATACCTCAAAATCATGTAGTCTCAAAGAGATGGATAAAATTACTTTTTTTAAGCTGATTAGGTTGGCAAAGAGGCGGAGAATTTCCAGTAAATTTCTGGAAGCGTTCTAGAATTTAGAAAAAATCTTTTTTCAAAAGAAACTTTTTTTTTTTTTTGAAAAGTTTCTGAAGATTTACTGGAAATATTCCACCCCTTTGCAACTCTAAAGCTGATAGACTTAAGCCCTGTTCACACCAAGAATGATAACTATAAAGATAATATTAGCGTACACACCAGCGGACGATATTGTCTGTTTATTCTAAGCGCACGTGCGTCTGCCGCTTTAAATTCTTGGGCTCGTTATAGCAGGATTGATTCTGACTGGGTGTCAATGATTTTATCGTTCATCACCTGAAAAAAATAATTCTGGAAGTGATTCCAACGATATCGTTTCTCTGTGCCTTTATCGTTATAGCTGTGGTGTGGGCTATTCTTTAATATTAAGAACGATTTTTATATATTCATCGTTATCTTATATAGTTATCGTGCTTGGTGTGAACGGGGCTTTTACAGTCTTAGACACTTGGGCTTTTTCACTTGGGCCATTAAAAAATTACATAGCAACACGGATAGTACAAACCACTCAGAACACTTTAGCAACCACCCACAATACGCTAGCATCATGTCAGCGAGTTTCACATGCCAACACCACTCAGATTTTCTTCAGAAAATGTAGTAATCGAGTTTGAATATACTGCTTTTAATCCTGTTTTGTATGTGACATAATAGTTAATGGGGTTTGATGACGGGCGGGTGATTGCGTGTGTGCGTGAGACAATGCTACAGGTGATTAATTCTTCTGCTGAGCCTTGAAGATGATTTATTTATTTGGAAATGGCACAGCATGACCGGGTCTGATAATAGTTCCCATGGTGAAGACAGCAGATAGGTCGTCCATTTCCCACTCACGCTACTTCACTCTCTTGGAGAGATTGCAGATCTGCTATCATTTAGCCCTCCCTTTTCAGACTGCGTGCCCTGCTGTGCTCATGGTCAGCTATTAGCCTAGCTCCTGGGAAGGAGAGAGAGAGAGTGAGAGAGAGACGACCGTGTGTCTGATGTATTAATGTCTGAAAATAAACGTCTGCTCTCTCTACACAGCCGTGCAGACATTCGTTTAGCTCCAGGCTAAAGCGGCAATGCTAAATGTGTTTCTTGCTGTGCTGATATTGATGTCTGATCGCTTGATGGCCTGGGATTCTGTTCTAAAAGGGGTTTTGCTTTGAGAACGTTATTAATTATACTGTTTTACTACCGAAACCTTTTTGAAAGGGAGAATCTGGCCTCCTGAGGTCAGCCGTGGTGTAAGATGTTTTTGATGAGTTAACCATTTAATCGTCAGTACAATAAATATTTAAGAGTTTTCTTTAAAACAAAAAAACTTTTTTTAGTCAGTAGTGTGAAAAATACCTGATTCTTGCACCTTTTTCATTTTGACCTTTTACTGAAATATTGACTTCAATCTGTTGAGAGGTAAATGTTTAAAACACATTGAGTGGATAACAATGAACAATGGTGGCTTAAAACATAAGGGACTTAATTCAGTTATTTAATTTTTATTTTGTAAGAAAATACTCCTTATTCCGTCCAGTCACCTTCATATGAGCAATGTGACAAATGTCTATTCCCAGTGGTTGTATTCAACAAGGCGCTGTTACTTATAATTCTGGCACAAGAAAATCTCACATGATCAGTGGGAGGTGTTTGAACGGACTAATTCATCTGGACCAGTGCTTACCAATCCTGCAGTTCTGCATTGTAATTCTTAAGGCTGTTTTTAAACTGGGATGTACAGTTCAAGTAGGCGAAGACTGGAAAATTTGACATTTTATGCATTTTATTTGAGATTTTTGTGTTTAAACCTGGCAAGCACAAGTGACTTGCTCAAAAAAGTATGTAGTTTAAAGAGTGGTGGCAAGAGTTTTCATTTGCTCAAGAGTTGCTAAGAAGTAATGTATCTCTTTAATGTTCTCTCTTGTAAACAAGTGTAAATGTCAACTTCTTTATATGTGTCTTAAGGATTAAATCTGTCACACAAAGAGTAAGCTCATTGATGTATTCCATTTTATTCCAGTCAGGATTCCTGGTTGGAGGCTACCATAAATATTTAGTTATGTCTGCTTACATTTCAACTTATATTTCAAGTGTAAATGAGCACAAGCTGTATCTTATGCTGCTTTATTTGACCAAAGTATAGTACAAACAGTAGTGTGAAATATTTCAATTTAAAATAACTGTTTTCTATTTTAACATATTTAAATGTAATAAAGCAAAGCTGAATTTTCAGCAGCCATTACTCCCGTCTTCAATGTCACATGACCTTTCAGAAATCATTTTATTATGCTGATTTGATGCTCAAGAAACATTTGTAACTGTAATGTAAAAGTAAGAATGTATGTAAATGTAAGAACTGTATGTAAAATAGAGATCTTTTGTTACATTATAAATATATTTACTGTCACTTTTGGTCAACTTAATGCATCCTAAATACAATAAAAGTATTAATTTCATAAAAAAACAACAACAACATACTGACCCCAAACTTCTAGACTCTGATGTCATTTTTATTTAGGGCCATTACAGAGTTTTTTTTCTCTCTTTATAAAGTGCATGTTCCTAAGAAATACTGCAGATATCCATTAGCCTAACCTAACACAAACATTTATGTAGTAATGGTGCTTTTTAACTTCTGCTCTCCTTTCAGTATGCTGAAAAACAACAAGACCACTTCTTTCTTGATGACACAGAGGGTGGGAATTTGATTATCACAGATCAGAAAATGAGCACTTCAGAGCTGGGCATGATTCACAGTGTTTATTCACCTACTGTGTTACCAAACTGTGGTCTACAACTCTTGTCGTGAAAGCATTGCTAATGACAGCAGCATCACTGTTTATTCCAGAGGTGGAACCTAGTCATTGTTTTGGAAGTCACAAGTAAGTCTCCAGTCTTTGCATTCAAGTCTTGAGTCAAGTCCCGAGTCAAGACAGACAAGTCCCAAGTCAAGTCCCGAGTCAAGACAGGCAAGTCCAAGTCGAGTTGCAAGTCCTCAGCTTTAAGATTCAAGTCTTAAACAAGTCATTAGGGATTTTTGCCCAAATTAGTGTCTCAGTATTAATTACCATTATCAAATTCATAGTAATTTATATCAGGAAGGCAGGTAGAATATGTTTGACATAGTTCAATTTCATGTGAGATGGGTGCCCTTAGTAAAACTACTCAAGTTCATTTTAGGGATTGTGACAAAATAGGAAAAGCAGTGAAAAAAACGATTTTATTAGTAACAGAATAGCAAAGACAACATAATTTCATAGAAATAACAGCTGCAACATACTTTGCATGTGTGCATAAGAATAGCTATATGCTTCTAGGTGTTATATCTAAGCCAATGAGACATTATTTGGAACCTCAATCAAACAGATTTAAAAATATGCGAGCGGAAACGCAGAAAGAACTGCTTTGAAAGAACTCAAAGAAATTACTACAAGCATACATTGCAAGTGAGAGGAAACATGCAACATGGATGCAGACAAACTCATGAAGACAATCATTCAAAAATGCTGTGCTTCAATCCTTTATAAGAGTAACAAAGACAAAATCATTTAATAGAAAAAATGTTATATGTTAAATGTTAAGTTTATAATATGCATAGTTGATCGCTAAATTTAGGGGCTGTGTGCGCTATTGGCCTACAGACTGATTTACAACACATGAATTCATTCATTTATCCTGAAAGAAATGGAAGTGACATGAGAGCCTGCAAGAGGGAGAAAAATTGAGTAGCCTGTATTTTATAGTTATATATACAATACTCATTTGTGAAAGAAACACTTCTTCAAATTATATTTTAAATTATCATTAGGCCTATTGCCGGTTGCTCACTTCAGACATTAGGCCTAATGTGCATTTTTCTTCTTCAAATTATAGCTGAATGGTTTGCAATGATTAATTTTAAATCTAGATTAAATCAAGGTTTATCTAATAATTCTGTTGCACCAAACTTCAAACCTTTAAAAATAAGCAGGTTTACATTTTTAACCCATCATTTTGATTGGATTTAAGTTATATTTAAGATTAACTTTAATCCTGTTGCACCATAACTTTAAACTCAATTATTTAAATCTCAATTATGGATTAACTTTAAACTTAACCCTTAAATGCATACCTCGGGTCTTTAGCGACCCGGGACATCATTCTCTATCCTCTCCCTCCTTCATTTTTTTAAATTAGACATCAACTTTCTTAGTATTCCTCAATCTATTAATTATAAACAATATAACAAGAAAAAAATATAATGTAAAATATAAAAGAATGCCACTTTTCTGATAATTTTTTTGTAAAAAGTGTATAGGGTCGCTAGAGACCCGAGGTATGTAAATGTGTAAGTATTTTTTCCTGCACAATTACATATCTGATGACTCAGTATGTGCAATGCATCTTTTTTTCCTCAAGGCATGACGTTTCACTCATAATTACCGCAGGTATAAAACAAACGAATATCATCAACAAAAATTGAAGTGGTTTGAATGGCTTTACTGCAGAGCAATTACTATACGCAATGAAATATCTGCAATCTATTGCAGCAGTTAAAGATACATCCGTACTGTATATATATAGGTCCGGGTCGCTAAAGACCAGAATATGTAAGCTAATAATGATTGGCAAAACATTCATGCATTTAAGGGTTAATGGAGGTTTAAAAAAAATGCACATGCATTTAAAATATGTAACCGATCAAACAAAAACTGTGGATATCTGACAAAAACAGGTCTCAGAGAGGTGTTTATTTCAAATAAAAATGAAAATGAAAGCACAGCAGAGTGCGAGGGTCGTGGCGGGATGCGGACCCGTCACTCATGGTGCACCTTGGGGTCGGACAAACAAAAGAAGTGAAGAATATTTAACAGCAGCGGTCACGGTGATGATGAGGTGAGCACCAGTGAAGTGATCGCGGCCACGCATCTCGTTTCTCATGCCCTCCGCGTTCCTGCTGGGCGGTGATCAAACGGACAGGGCAGCGCTTTTCAGATCGCTACTTGACGAATCATGTAATTTGTTATGCTATTCATTAATTTATACTAGCCTATCCAACGCTCCCTGAACGCAGTCTCTGGCTTATTGCCAGTCAAGCGCAAGCACGCTGCAGGGACGCGTCTATAACGACTTTGATCTGATCATAAAGTCTTTCCGAGTCACAGGGCTCAAGCCCAAGTCAAGTCTCGAGTCCTTGCTGTCAAAGTCTAAGTTGAGTCTCAAGTCTTCTTTAATTATGTCGAGTCGAGTCGCAAGTCATCAAATTTGGGACTTGAGTCCGAGTCAAGTCTCGAGTCGTGTGACTCGAGTCCACACCCCTGGTTTATTCCACACATCTCTCATTTGTTAGCGATCAACAAAGACAAAACAGTGACACGGGACTTTCAAAGGTGCCATGTAAAGCCAGTGTGGCATGGCAATGCCTGAAGCAGACTGGCAGAGATTCAGTCGCCTCTCACCTTCACGGCAGATGAGTCATTCCAAATGTCTCGCTCATGAATCAGTTGGGCTTCATTAGGGTTGATCGGAGGTTCTCTGACACCATTCGTGTCCTGGCCTGCTCACCTGCTATCACATGTTGAGTGAACTTATCCCGACCAGGTGGACCGTATCCATGGATACCGTCTCTTGGACCAGTTAACTCCTCTGCAATTACTCATGTGACTGATGCTAGACCATTTAGTCTGGTTTTGCAGATATCCAGAAATGAGTGGAACGGATCTGCTTGCAGAAAGGTGCATGTTGAGACAGATGCGATAGACCATCGTTATGCAGGGCAGACTGTCTCCCTAGGGACGAATCGCTCTGGCTGCATGCTGGGAAATATGACAGGCTGTTAATTGGACGTGGCAGCGAGGCTACAGTGACACAAAGGGAGTTTAGATCAGTGCCACATCTAGTCTTAGTGCTGTGGTCTAACTTAAAGCCCTCCACAACCTCCCCAGCTCCCATGACCAATTTTTCCTGAGCATGACTTTAATCAAGTAAGTTTCAGCTGTGTATATAGACTGTCTTTGATCAGGCATATCTCATCCAGCAAAGAGTTGGTGTTATTAAATTTCACTTTTATAAAGTGTACACGTGCTAGGCTGATTTGCAATGCTAGAGCCATGCTTTGAATCTGGTCTGAAAGAACCATTAACATAATAGTTTTGTTCAAATGATTCTTCAGCTGGTGAATTTTTATTTTATTTTACACACATACAGCAGACATGTGGGTGTTTTGTAATATGACATACTTTATATAATTAACATCACACATAACATTCATTTGTGCATTTATTTATTTGTGCACATTATCCATTTTGGCCATATGAAGTGCTTGCATATTGTTATGCATTATAAAAAGCTGTTCATTATCGCAAAATAAACTCAGGCATGGTGACCAGCACTTCTGTATTCTAGACACAGGTGTCGCATAAACCTGAAGTGGTTTGTTTTTGCGATAATGAGCAGCTAACTATACATTATCCCGCTTATTTCACGGCTACTTACTAAATAAATAAATAAACAGACATGAAATATTGATTTGAGTATTATGTGAGAAGAAAGAGTGATATGAGACTAGCACGGCTATGGAGGAAATCATTTGCCGGGCAATGGTCAATTATACAATTTAGCGGCCATTATGCTTTAACAATCAAATATTGGTCAACTAGTTGTTATAGCAGTATTTTTCTCAGTGAATCTTACAAAGTAGCTGCTTTAAACTGGTATTAAATTTGAGCAAATATCCAAAAGATGAATTCCGTTGCTTAGTCACGCAGAGCCATTGCTGCGCCACTCAACTCGATTCATTTCCTGCTCTTGAATTAGAGTGCTTTAAGAATGGGGGGAAAAAAGACGTAAATTTTTTTGGCAAATGTAATTGAGCCTACCATTCTACTCATTAGTTTTCTTTAATGGTTTCTCTGTTATGATAATTACTTCGGTGCTCATTAAATAGCTGCATTCATTCCCTCGGTAGAACAAGATTCAGTGTAGGCATCTGTCAGGCAACACGGAAGAAAAAGGGAACATCTGAAGCTCAAATAAATGTGCATAAATGATAAACTACAGCAAAGTGACGTCGGGGGCCTTTGTGTTTTCAAGCATGCTTTGAGCTTGGAGAGTTCTCTGTCTATTTAGCAGATGTTGGATGACACAGAGGTGACAACGGCATGGTAGCATAGGGAGAAAATCAGTCACGCTGTCGGTATGGTCCATCTTGCTCATAAAGTCTTCACGAACTGCTTACATGTGCCGTAAGCACTGCAGGTGAGTAATGGTGGTGTCAAAGCAAATGACGAGACCAACATATGGCAGCCGTCATCCCACCGTGAGGCCGTGAGCTCGAGTGACACAAACGCAAGGCCATCTTACACACTCCTACATCTGAGGATCATACCGCCATTCATTCAATGGTCAGACACAACTCGTTGTCGCGCTCCTGGTGTATATTAAGGTAAGAAATTGGAAGGCCGTGCCATAAAGGGTCTCTCATAGAGTCCACAAGCTGGGTAGATATTTCCTCTGAACTTATCACCTGTGCAAGGACTGATGGGTCAGTAATCTTGTCGAGAAATAATTACTTTACTCTCTTCTTTTTTATTCTACCAAAGGTTGACATCATTTATCTCTCAGCCCCGGCGCTCTCAGTGCCACAGTGTCGTTTCTTAAATAAGGCGGGCTCGGTTTTGCAGGACCTCTCTCTCGAAGCCATTAGTTTCCCAGTGCAGCCGAGACCCCTGGCATACCTCACCTCCAGAGCAGGTCTCGCGGCCCCTGGCTCCACAGGCCTCTGATGGGAGTTTAGAGATCAAAGCTGCATGCAGGCCATCAGCGCTGTTCATTACAGGGGACTAATCAGCAGCGACCAAGAGAGGGAGAGGACGGATAATTTGATTACACAACAGTTATTAATGGTGCTGTTGGAACGCAGAGCGGGGGTCTCCACTGCCGTAATTACTCTGGGACCGAGAGAGAGGAGGGAGGAAGCCTTGGTCAGGCTGATTGGTTAAAAGTACGGCCCATCTCAGCAGTCTGCGAGATGAGAATAAATAAAGCAGTATTAACCTAATATGCAGTGGTTTTCTTTTAAAGAAATCTCACCGACATTCACTCTTTAATTCAATCAAAGACGGTTATCTTCCTTTGGAATTTGCAGTGTTAATTGCATTAATGTTTCACTTTGAGACCAATCTTTCCTCAAGATCCTCCTCAGATTACCAACATTAAACATGGATGTTTGCTGAGCGCCCTCCCCTCTCCTAAAATCCCATTATGGTGGTAATCTTTTCCATCTTTGAAATTGTAACCTTTTAATAATCTTTGCAGATATAAATCCTAATTAAACTCACTCAATCTTCAGGATTTTAAAGGTGAAATGTGTTTTCTGCATTACTAGTGGTGCCAAACGTTATTGTTTAAAAACAGAATTCCTAAAAACTCCTCCTGTCCCAACTCTTGTCTTCCATTGTTGTGTAAAACAGGTAGTCCCGCCCCAAACTCAGACCGTTGGTTGAGCCATAAGTTGAGATGTTGGATCAATTAAGGGGCTAGATCACCAAAAAATGAAAATTATCATCAGTTATCCAGCCTTACGTCATTCCAAACCCAAACACTTTTGTTCGTCTTTGAAAAACATTAAAATATTTTTAATGAAACCTGAGACATTTTCTCATGTCATTTAAGTACAGTTGACTGTTACCATATTTGATGTGCTTTTTGCATAGTGTGATTAAAGGATTAGTTCACTACTGAATTAAAATTAGCTGATAATTTACTCACCCCCATGTCATCCAAGATGTTCATGTCTTTCTTTCTTCAGTTGAAAAGAAATTAAGGTTTTTGAGGAAAACATTCCAGGATTTTTCTCTATTTAGTGGACTTCAATGGGGATCAATAGCTTGAAGGTCTAAATTGCTTTTTTTATGCTGCTTCAAAGGGCTCTACACGATCCCATCCAAGGAATAAGGGTCTTATCTAGCGAAACGATTGGTCATTTAAAAAAACAAAAAAACAAATGTATGTATTTTTTAAGCACAAATGCTCATCTTGCACTAGCTCTGCAATGCGTGTCTATGACTTCACGCAATATGTAATCACGTCACACGTGGTTAGTTCTTCATCTGTGTACTCCGGTTCAAAAAGGTAGGATATGGCGAAAAACAACACATTTTCTCCTCTTAACTTCAAAATCATCCGACATCGTTGTTATACCTTTTTTTTGTAAAGGCCATATGACTAGGGGCCAGGTTTACTAACAGGACAAATTAGCGTTAGAGTGCAATTCCATAAAAGCGCAGATGGTAGTAGAAAATTCTGTGGTTGATTTACTAACAATGCACACATTGCGCCGCCCATCCGATCCTACTCCCCTCTCTCCTCCCAGTGCTTTCCTATCAGAACAAAAGCCCATAAATATAACTTAAAAAAAAATAAAAAACCATTGTACACATTAAAGAACACCGATGCAGCCAGATCATTTCCATAATGACCAGTGCAAATTACCTTTTTTTAGCTGTTAAATAATGGCGCAAATACCAGTAATTTGATGAGCGCAAACGTAAGTAAATAGCATACTCCCCTACCATAAATTTTGCATCTGAAAGGGAAACTTCTACAGATGCATATTCAATAAGGTCAGGCACAAAAATAACTGTGTCCATGCCTTTTCAATGCTAATTCTTGACTGCACGTCTTTAGTAAACCCTGACAGTACTATTTTAACGCCAAAAGACAGTTTGCACTGACGCAAGCTGTTAGTAAATCTGGCCGTAGTCTTTGCATGTTCGCTTTGTAAACACTGGGTCGGTACTTCTGCCTACGTCACATGTGACCTTTCCAACGTGACTGCGTAATGCGTAAAGTTGTGGATGCAGAGGTAGTGCAAGACGAGCATTTGTGGTTAAAAATTATATACAAATTTTTTTTTTAGTAAATGAGCGATCGTTTTGCTAGATAAGACTCTTATTCCTCAGTTGGGATCATGTAGAGCCCTGTGAAACTGCATTGAAACTGCAATTTGGACCTTCAACCCATGAGCCACCACTGAAGTCCTGGAATGTTTTCCTCAAAAACCTCAAAAAATTTCTTTTCGACTGAAGAAAGATCTTGGATGACATAGGGGTGAGTAAATCATCAGGAAAATGTAATTCTGTAATGAATTAATCTTTTAATGTTAATATGTGAATAAAAGCCTAACTCATATTGTTCTTCATATAAAGTGGTTGTGTCTTTTCAGATGACTTGGATTAAATGGCATGATTCAAAGTTTTGGTAAAGTGTACTTTAAATGGAGGGACTGAAATCCCTCAGGTTTCATTAAATATAAATTCATAGAGTCTGGAGCAACATGAGAGTGAGTAAATGATGACAAAATTAAATTTTTGGCTGAACTAAATCTTTAAACTATTTGACTCTGGATTTAAAGTTTCAGTCATTTTTCTAACTTCAACCACACACCCTGTCAGGACGTGTCAGGAAGAACAATCTCAGCAAACCAAACACGCTAAATGATTCACAGGCAGAAAGTGTTTCTGAGCATTTCTTAAAAACTACAGCCCGCATTTTTTTTCTCAGAGACAGATGCTATTTCTCAGAACACCTATTTCAGTGATATCTGTCATATAGAACAAGAAGAAAAAAACTTTCAATACCTTTAAACCTGTATAGAAGACTGTATTTAATTCACTCAAAAATGAAAATGATGGCATTGCTTTCTCAACCTCATATCGTTCCAAACTTGGAGGTCCTGCCTTGGAGACCAAACCATTCCAAAATGACTTTCTTTCTTCTTGAAACACAAAAGATGATCATTTAATATCCGTTTGGGTGCATTCAATACAATGGCAGTACATTGTGACTCACTTTCATGCTTAATAAAACATGCAAGAGTATCAGAAAAAAGCCCATATTACTCACTAATAATTTAAGTGTTTTGATCAGATTTGGTGAGAAACTAAATATTTAAGCAGTTTCTAAATCATGGTGGTTATCATTGCTCTCCTGCACATATTCAAGGGTTTGGAACAACATGAGGGTGAGTAAATTATTAAACAATTTTCATTTTTGGTCAACTGTTCCTTTAACATTGGAAAATTACACACTTAGTATAATGTGTTGCCATGTCAGATCAGGGCTGTTGGACCATCTTTGAAGCTTTGAGGACCAGCAGTTGTCCGGACCACTGAAATCTAAGCCAGCAACAGCTGTTAGGCAGTAAAGAATGACTTCTTCACAAGATCTGACTGTCATCTTCACATACGTAACTGTTGAAGGTTTGTAGGTGAAATATACATTTCATCCCTTGAGAAATACATGGTAGAAGTGAGATGTCATTGTATTAGACACATTTGGCTTTTGACGACTGAAAGATCCAACAGTCGGTGTGCCTACAGGGATGAGTCACTGCTCACAAATCTATGAGTCCATAATGCTCATGTCAATTAGCTGGGAATCAAAGAATGAGATACAGCGATTCATTAGCAGGGTGTTAATGACCCTACTCAGACTCGTATTGGCCTCAGACATTAACATTACCTAGAAAGGCACCATATATCTACAAAGTCCATTTTGTATTTTCAGACACAAAGCTTATTGCTGCAGGTGATAAAAGTGCTGTAACGGCACATACAAAATTAATATTTATCGTAGTGATGATTTTAATACCTGCTCAGTAGATTTGTTGTATTATTTGTCTGGGAAATATAAAACTTTAACCCTCATATGAATCCACTGTATAGTCTCAAACACAAAGCTCAGTACTGTTTATCACCAGCTAAGAGAGGCCTGTATTTTATTAGTATTTAAAGTTGTAAATAGTCAAGTTTTGCTGTTCTGGTTTCAAAGACCTCTAGTTCTGGACTTAATGGGATGTTTTATTCAAACTTATTATTAAGCATTTGTAATCAAATGGTCCCTCAGATGTCTGAATCCAGTTCGGTGATATAATGCAATCTGAACAGAACCTTCAGCCAATAACTCTGTAATGTACATAAAAGATATACCGAGTATATCCGGCATGAGGCACTGATGTGATAAGAGCTGAGATCAGCATTTAATACTTTACGTGAAATGGAGCTGGACAGATAATTATTCGCACCATGTGATATTGGTGATTTTATTTATTTGGTTATAATTTATTGGTTGAGTAACATAAAACTGAGAAAGGGAACATATAAATGGGGCCATTAAATTTCTTTTCACATTCCAGAGCCAACAGGACCTTGAGGACTCTCAGAAGTCATTCACATTAGACTGTTTTATTAAGCAATGGGGACAAAAAACAATCTCTATTTTGCTTGAAGGTACAGTGCATGAATTAAAGTTAAAGTTATTGCCACAGTCATTGAACATTTCAGGTTTTAAAGGGAAAATTAGTTGGGAAACTATGATGGAAAACTCCTATGTTTACCTCATGGTTTTTTTCACTTAATGTAGTTACAGTATGCAACAAAATAAAAGGCCAGACCCAGAATTGTCAGTCCAAGAACCAGGCTGTCCAACGTTTAAAAAACTTAAAAAAAAAAGATTAACTTAGAATATTGAATTGTCATCATTTTTTCACCCTTATGATATTCCAAATCCACAAGACATTTGAAACTTGGAAAGAATCTTAATAGTAGAAAAATATCTATTTACTCCGAAGTTATGCTATGGCCTAAACTTTGTGTAAAAAAAATCACTAAAAATATTTTATTGAAAATGCTGTTCTACAGAACATCACTTTTTGCACTACACTGACAAAAGAAAATCATACAGCTTTGGATAGACATAAAGATGATAGAATTAAAAAAATTTGTGCACCTTAAAAATAGACAGCAGTCTTGTCAGGGACCATAAGCTGAAGGCCAGTTCCAGACCAAGGCTGTGTTTATTTGGTCTTCAGAGGTCACAAAAGTAAACCTCTGCACAAAGTCCTGCTCAACAAATGATGTTTTATTAACAAGGTTCGGGAGGAACGCGTCAGATACTTGGCCTAATTAACACAGGTGGAGCGCACTCAAGTTAATCAACACCATGATATAAATACAGCTGACTTACCTCTATCCATTGACGGTTATCAGCTTCCCTCCTCCGCCCCATCTCCTCACTTCGAGTCCATACTACACTTATACGGGGGGGGCGGGGGGGTACTCTAGGTTCGGGCCATTCCCGAGCTCGGAGCCCTTCCCCGGACAGCACGCCAAATATGCATTACCATACTTCAGCTAATTATATGTAAGCGTGAACTCGTGAAACATTATTCTGTTGTAGCGCAACAATAGGACAGCTAGTCTGGCATCAGAAGAATGACTGCAGCATTCACAGTACAACCAAGCAACAGATGAGCCATGTTCTTGCTGACACCATTTTGTAGTTCTTCTAAAGCGTATGAAATATAGCATTACCATTTAAACGCTTCGATTATCTAGAATGAGTATTTATAAGCTGTATAAGCATAATTAACTTATACAATCTAAAGACCTTGTGTTTTATTCGGAGTGTCTATAACAATTACTGTAACTTACATATAAGCAAGCTGTGTAGACACTAGATAATGTTTACAGTGAAATGGAAATAAAAAAGGGGTCTTGAGATATATTTTTCAAGGTTGAACTGTTTATAACTTAACAGCCATCTTAATGCAGCAATGTGAGATGCTGATTCAACAGATGTCTAGACATACTTGTAGACCAACAATGAAATTATATGGCATAATACTGTAACTCAGTGGTAGACTTACGTTTGATGATATGCAAAATATTGACTACTAAAGCCACTTAGGGGATTTTCTCAGCAAAGATTGATATATGCAAATGTAATTCAGTTAATCATCCTGTAATTAACTGAATTGACAACCCTAGGTAATATACGTATTCAATTCTTAAGTTGTGTACAATTATAAATTGTAGGTTATTATAAATTAAGTATTGTATCTACACTCTTATCCGGTGCAGACAAGAATCTGGCAGAACAATTGGATGACCTTTAAAAGTTGTAGAAAGTGTGTTGTGTTCCGCAAATGTTGCATAGAAATTGATTAAAACTGCTCGGGCCCCAGTTTTTTTTCCCTTAAAGGATCACTTAAAGGAGTAGTTTACCCAAAAATTAACATTTCCTGCAAAGTTGTTCACCCTCAGTCATTCAAGATGTAATTGATTTTTTTCTTCATCAGAACAGATTTGAAGAAATTTGGCATTGCATCACTTGTTCACCAATGAGTCCTCTGCAGTGAATGTGTGCCGTCAAAATGAGAGTCCAAACAGCTCATAAAAACCATCACAATAATTCATAAGTAATCCACGTGACTCCAGTCCTTCAGTTTACGCCAATTCCATAATCAAGGGGTTTTAACTTTAAACCATCCACAGTCCACAATAACGGTTCCTCCCGTAAAAAGTCCATCCCCTGTTGTCCTCTCACATCAAAATCCATTTAAAACTATTTATTGTGATGTTTTAATGGCACCCATGCCAAAGATCTTTGAAAATGCCAAAGATCTTTGAAATAGTCCGCTTAGCCTTAGTTTTTTGTGATTTATGTATTTATTTTTAATTTATGCAGATCTCAATGCATATTTGATTGATGGCTGAGAATATCTATACAGAGAAATTAATTCAAAGGATGATGTGGTGTGTTTTCTGTTTCATTATACTGACAATGCAAGCTTATCATAGTAATAGGAAAAGATGAGGTAAAGAGAGGTTTCCTCATAGAGCCACTTCGCTTTTTTATTTGTGAAGCTAAGACTCTTTGTCTAGTCTTCTGTTAATTCCCTTTTGTCATACACCATTCCCTGATGTCCTTTAGGGAACTCCCACAGATTGCTATTGTAAGACACTCATAAATTGACTCAACCTATGAATTAAATTTGGGCATATCAGAGCTGGTTATTTCCTGCTTCATTATTGTTGCTTGCAGCTTATTGCCATGCCAACAAATAATCAAATTGCTGCACCTACTGTATCATATTTTGATTAGGTGGAATGCAGTATTTCAGTGTAAGGCAACCCATATGCATCAGTATGGTAATGGGTTCAATCAGATAGTCTTTCTTTCATCTGTCTTTGGAGACATCATGGCTTTCAGCCAGAGGCCTATTATAGGCCTACATGGTGAGTTTTGTTCAACAGTAGGGTTCACAATGTTAATCACGCCACTTGCAATAATATAGATGTGCCATGTGTGATGTGCAGCCCATCAGGGAGATCAGCCAACGGTGGATGATGTTTTGTACGCTGCGTCTGGCCTGCCTTGGAGACCAAACCCTTCATTTCAAAGATTTATTTCTATATCTAAAGTTTCTTTGGTCACACTTTATTTTAAGGTCCAATTCTCGCTATTAAAAAACCATTAACTAAGACTTTTGCCTTAATAAACTCTGCTTCTTATTTATAGTTAGTAAGGTAGTTTGGTAAGTTTAAGTATTGGGTAGGATTAGGGATGTAGAATATGGTCATGCAGAATATATGATTTATGAGCACTAATAAAGAGCCAGTATGTTAATAATAGACATGCTAATAAACAAGTAGTTAATAGTGAGAATTGATCCCTATATTAAAATGTTCCTGTTTCTTTTTTTCTTTAAATTGGTACTGATGTAAATAGACCTTAGGACAGTCCACATAGAATCACCTTAATTTATAAAAGTATACAAATCCCTGCCCCTTGTGTGCACTTATTAAATATTAATGCTAATTTTCTTGTATTTAGTCTAATTTTTTTTAAATAACTGGCTAATGTTCTAATTTGATAAAAAATATGAAATCACTATTATTTAGGCTACATTACTAAAATGTGCTAATATTTAGGCTATTTTGCTAATACTTGACGTTTTGACTTTGCTAATTATGTGAATTTAATATTTTAACTAATTTGATCATATTTAGTGTTGTTTATTCTTTAAAGTATGGTTCCTGATGAAAAATCTCATATGGAATCTACATTGATATAATCCTACAAGACTCCTGCCCCTTGTGGGTCCGTTTATTCAATATTAAGGCTAGTTTGCTCGTATTTAAGCTAATAAAATTGGGTAATATTCTGTCTAATTTGCTAATAATGAAAAATCGCGAAGTTACTAATATTGTTATTGTACTTATAGCTTACTCATGTAGGTTAATTTGATACTTACCTAATGTTATGGCTTGGTAATAATGCGAATTTGTTAACTTTTCAGCTAATTTGCTAGTATTTAGGCTAGTATTGTTTATTTCCAAGTAGGAATTTAATATTTTGCCAAATTTGTTAATGCCAATTTGGCTTTCAGGTCTGATTAATGTATTTTGACAAAATTAACTAGACATTAAACATTCATGAAATTGTTTGAAAGGAGGGTGCCAGTCAGCATATGCTCAAAGGTATCATTAGTCTCCATTAGCTGCCTGTAATACCCTAATTTTCCAAGCAGTGTAATTGTAACATTGAAGGGACCTCGGCATAAAGGGAAGTTCAAATGGATCGATTAAGTGTAATTCAACCATGCTGTTAACAGCACCTCAAAACACCAGATATCAGCTCTTAGGCCTCCTTATGCAGGGGTCGTGACGGTGAGGGGTCCATCGCTGGAAAGACCAAAGTGGCTGTCCCTCTCTCAGAAGCTGAATTTTTCTTTCACAGATGGTGGCTAAGAGTAGACAGGTCTAAATCAGGAGCAGGTGATGTTTGGTGAGAGGTGGATGGTGACCTCGTTGTGTTTACAGCGAGTAGGTGCGTGAAGCTGGAACCTCTGCATCTGTGTGGGCTCAATGGTCTCAGTGTGTGCCTGGAAAATAGAGGGGATGCATTTATGAACCCCTGGAAAAGCTCACTGCATTTTTCATTTCATATTTTGTCAGAAATCAATACCCGACCAACCTGAACTGAGATTTAGAGGGTCAACACTAAATACACACCGGTCCCAGACGTAAATCTCAGGAGAGGTAGCCAGTCTTCTCGTATACTCTACTTTGGCAAACAATAGACTAGCGCTCTGCTTTATGTCCCGCTGATTTGTGTTTTCTGGATTGGTTATTTTCTGAACTGTGTCAGCTCTGTATGTGTGCATTCTGAAGTTGTACTGTTGATATTCCTCATTAGCGGTGCTGAGTTGCGTGGCTTGCTCTTTGCGTTTAGCGTCTATCTTCAGGGGACGCAGCGCCCGCTGTCGTAATTGGTGTGGAAACTGATATCTGTTCCCTCCACACGCTGCTGTGGATTGTCAACATTTCGTAGTCCCTCAGTTGTAATCTGCAGTTAATAAATGCGTGTTTTTGGGTACATGCTCCTCAGTGTCCCCTACCCTACAGTACTCAACCTTCCTCGCACTCATTGACATTCAGATCAATCTGTGGGAGCATGAGCTGGCTGTCATGAATACTGTGAGGAGATGCCCACTGTCCATATTAACAAAGAAGTGGCCTGGTGTGAACCTCAGCCGTTGTTGCGATCAATTTCTCCTTTAATGCCACTGCACATTGATTTTGAATTACAGACATCTGTGTCGCATACAACTGCCAGCAAAGTACATGAGCTTTGCAGACCTGAGTTCAATGACTTGGCTGGTGTGAGAAATGAATTAATTTGTAAGTCAAAGCACCCTAAATTGCTCCATTACAAACATAGCAAATGTTCAAATTCCATAATACAGCTGCATGTCAGCAATAATTCACTGTGTTAATAAACTATTAATGGTCATAGTGAAAGTTAGAACTTGTGAAATATTGGAAAATCATTTAAATGATTTATATAACTGAGCCAACATGAAATCTACACCTTAAAGCAATAATTTACTCAAAAATTAACATTTTGTCAGCTTTTATTCACCTTCAAGTTTTTCTAAACGTGTATGAGTTTCTTTCTTTCTTCTGCTGAAAATAAAAGATGTTCTCAAGAATGTTGGTTGCCAAACAGTTTCTGGTAGCCTTTGACTTTCATATAGTTTTTTTTTGGAAGGTTTGGAACAACTTAACAGTGAGTAAACGATGACAGAATTTCCATTGGGTGAATTATCAGTTTAATTCATAGAATTCTACAAGTGTCCTGCCCCTTGTGTGTCTGTTTATTAAATAGTAAGGCTAATTTGTGTGTATTTAGGCTAATGTGTTAATAAAATGCTTAATATTCTGTCTACAAGTTCCTAATAATGTGAACTTTCTTAATTATTAATATTGTTACTCTACTTAAAATAATTTACTTATGTAGGTTAATTTGCTAATAATTACCTAACAGTGAAGGTAGGTATCATGAACAATGTTTTTAAAAATATTTATTTATTTATCTAGGTTCACTTTAGTTTACTGTGCTATTTATTTTTGTATTCTTGTTAATATATGTTTGTTTAGAATACATTAACTAGTACTAAATTATACAACCTAATGTTAAAATGTATTTGTAGGAATTTATATTAGCCAAAATTACAAAAATGCAATGAAAGTGTTGTTGTTAGTTCATGATATTTAATGCATTACATATTATTAACATATTTTTTGTATTGTAAGGTGTACATTTATTTCATTTAATTTAATTTTAAATAATGATCTGGCTTCCAGATGTACTACATCAAATACTGTTTGCACAGTCTTGCACAAACAACTACTACTTAACAGTTGAGCAGCATCGATGCAGATTTTGCTATGGAGTGAACTTCAAACAGAGAGTGAGTGAGTGAGGAGCTTGAGATGGAAAGCCCGGAGTGGAGTTGAAGTAGTGTGATTACAGAGTGCTTTTTATAGGAAGGGGAGTTTGTTGTCACACTCACATACTCTATCAGCCAAGGTAAAGCGTGCAATAAACCTATCAGCATGCAGCAGTGCAGCAAATGTAGATACCTTTCTGATTAATGACGGAGACTGAGTGATAAACAGAACTAATTTTATTCCAGCTCCCCACAAGAGGCTCTTCCCTTTACTTGAAGCGTTCACTCTTGAGATGAGACTCCTGTTGTGGCCGGCATAGTGCTCGTTGACTCCAAAGCCACTTCTTCCAAACCATCCGTCGTTTTCATCTCTTAAGAGCTTCACATAAGTTTTCCCTCCCTCTTTACTACCTACTCCTCCTCCATTTTTCTGGTATTTTATTCATCTTGAATGACAGCCTCTCTGTAGTCATCGATACAAAAGCCTTTTGGCTATTTGCTCTGTTGAAAAGCGCAGAGGAATCCATCGTATATGAAAACTTGATGGCAAACATCAATAATTAAACCGTCGCACAGAAACCAGTTTGATAACGAATAACGCGTAGGCCTCAGACTTTTGAGCATTAATCTCAAGCTTACTGACATTTAGTTTTGCCATGTCCTCACCCAATTTGCCTGTAAATTGGTTTTGCTGTTGTCTCTAGATGTCAGATAACAAAAGCTGGAGTTTTTTTTGCGAGGCCTCCGGTTTGACGTTTGAATTAGCGGGAAGATAAACAGGGGTGTTGATACTCAATCCAGTCCCCTGTGTTTCCCGTTACGAGGTGACAAAATCCGTGTCTGTCCACCCACAAATCGTAATAAAGTTTCACGCCATCCTTGGGGGAAATTCCTCATCTGTATCTACAACAGGATGGAACAGGAAGTGGTGTAGATGTGAGAGCCATACCTTCGTGTGAAATTGCATGTGGCAGTGCAATTTCCATCTCAAGTGGTGTGCCCATCTAGCCCCCCACTTAATTTTCACTTATGATTGAAAAAGATTTTCCAATCTGCACAGAAGCCATTCTACCTGGATTAATTCACTGAACATGGCACCTCTTTCAGATCATGGTAAATATGCCATGACCCATACGATCCTGTCATCGCTCGGCAAAGTGTGCCAGAAACGTCCTGTCGGCCTCTCCGCGGTGGTCTGTCCATGTCTTGTCTTTGCTGTGACATTTGTTTGCGACTTCTTATACAGGCACTAAAACAAGGTTGTCACACAACAATTCCCTAAATAATAAGCATTTCAGGAAAAAAAAAACTTTGAAGTAAACAACAGATCCCATCTGGCGGCTCGGATATGTGGTCAACACCCTCCATTCATTTCCCCTTCCAGGTCTGGAGTATAGAAGATAGAAAGAAAAAAAAAGACACGACAGCATCTCATTATCCACTAAATACCAGCAGATTAATTACAATGACAATGACAGATGGCTCATTATCGCATCATCCAGAGAGAATTCTGGGAAGAAAAAGTACAGGTAGAGAATCATATGCGCTGTGACGGGATCACTGTACAGCATGAAGCTGGTAATTTAGCATTTGGCATGGCTCCGTGACTCTGTGAAGGTATTAAGGCTCTGTACTGCAATGCTCACTGGTTACTTTAATAACAGGCAGCATGTTTATCTTATAGGATTCACCTTGGTGTGTTTTTTATTATTATTTCCATGCATCTGCCCTTCACAAGTTAGATAAACGCAGTATACCATGTTTCGACAGGTTCATGTGAAAAGTTTAAACCCTTACGAATATAGATCTTTAAAGGTCAACTCAGTTTATGTTGACTCTTTTCTTGAGCAGGGAGCAATTTTTCTGTATCAAATTTTTAGCCAGCTGTCATGCGCTCTTGACCTCTATGTCTCCTTCCACATGTACTGTATGTTGTTGAGTTGTCATCATGGTCTATTTTAGGCATGTGCACAAACTACATATTTTTAGAATTGATTAGTTCAGGGGTTTTCAAACAGGGGTGATAAAGGGGTGCTTGGTGGTCTGTGGAAAACTTGAGAGAAAAAAAGACCATGTTAAATTAAAATGTTAAAGTTGCTATGCTATAATGTTTAATATTTTATATAATATTTCAGCTTTGTTTTGCTTTGTAAAGACAGATTGAAAATCATGAGATTCATTGTGATTTATTCTATTGTTTTATTCAGTAGTTTTAAACGCTGATCTTTTTTATTTTCAAGTTTTATATTACTCTAATAGCTGCTAGAAAAAACATGTCAAGTTAGTAGTAAGTAAATATCCTCTATATATTATTTTTGTAATTTGCTTTGGCCTTGGCACAGTGAAAAGCCAATTATATAACTTTAGAAACAAAATGTCTTTATGATGCTTAATATTTTTTTCACACAGTGCAAATGGGTCTTTATTCATGAGACCATTTAGCTGCCTTTTTATATTTTGGGAAGATGATCGTAATACACTTTTTAAACTTCCTTAGTTATGAAAAGGTTGGACCAGATGGCTAATCATTCTTCACAATCATTCACGTGAAAGGTTGGTTTTGCATGATACAAATCATTCTATATGCTTATTTGGTCACGTGCTAAAGAAACATTTCTTGTTATATTATCAATGTTGACAACCATTGTACTTTTTTTTCCAGGATTCTGTAATGAATAGAAAGTTCTAAAACAAACAACATTTATTTGAAACAAATATTTTGTAACATTATAAATGTCTTTACTGGCACTTTTGATCAGTTTAATGTCCTTGTATAGGAATATATTATTTCCTTGGTGTATTTATTATACTGTATATATATATATTAGTTAAAGGGATAATTCACCCAAAAATGGAAATTCTATTATTATTTACTCACCCTCATGTTGTTCCAAACCTGTTAGATCTTCAGTCATTTTCGGAACACAAATTACGATTTTTTTTGATGAAATCCGAGAGCCTTTCTTACCCTGCATAGACAGCAACGGAACTACCACGTTCAAGGCCCAGAAAGGTAGTAAGACATATAAAGTCATTATTTTTGTTTTCTCTGCGCACAAAAAGCATTCTCTAAGCTTTATAAAATTACGGATGAATCACTGATGTTACATGAACTATTTTAACAATGTCCTTACTAGAGGTCGACCGATATTGAATTTTACCGATAGCGATTGTTAGATTGGACCACCCTGACCGATACCGATTAATCAACCGATAGTTTTTTAAAATGGATCCTGAACGAAAACTAAAATAGTGCTTTACTATTTAAAAAAAACAGTACTGAACCATAATTTGTAAATGAATAAAAATATTAGTAATCATTAATCTTAATGTTACAAATGGACTCTTATTGTACTGGATGTATACTCTCACACTTTAACTGCTTCTATTTTAGAACACTTGATGATTATCTAAGGTATTACTCACACCGGACGCGGTGCGTTCACTTGAAGCCGCGGTCTAAAACAGTTTATTTAATCACCAAACGGGCAAAAGTTTACTTCAAGCATGAACAATTAAATAGATGAGTTTGTAGTTCGGAGTTTAAAAAAACAGAGCAAACGGAAAGAGAAATTGCGATCTATAGGCTATTATTGCTCAATAAATGAAGCATACTTTATTAGAGCCACAGAAAGACAAATGTTTTGCTGAAAAATGCACAATACATCATTTTACAGCCTAGGGTGAAGTCATTATGTACATTAAGAACGATTTGGGACAAATATAATGTAATTTAATGGAAAACTATGTGAATGGCGCTCTGTGGTGTGGCAGGATTGTCTGTCGGCTGTATTTAAATCTGCGTCTGAAGTTTTCCGCATTGTGCAGTGCGCAGCCTCACGTGCCTAAACAAACAACACGTGCTGTCAGTGATTTCCACCACTAGAGGCCACTCGGACTGTATAATGACAGCGGACCATTCTCAGATGCTCCAGCAATGGACGCAACCCGGAAAACTATCGGCAAGGACTTTTGCCGATAACCGATAGTTCCGGCAATCAACTATCGGTGCCGATTAATCGGCAAAACCGATACATCGGTCGACCTCTAGTCCTTACTACCTTTCTGGGCCTTGAACGTGGTATGAGGGTGAGTAATTACAGTAGTCTATATTCGATGTTACACATTCAATTTCCCACACTTTATTCTTTGCAGGAGCCTCAAGTTATCAAGGGACTTGAAAGGCAGAACTGCACCCAATGGCAACAAACAGTCTTGCATAAATATAGAATTGGCACTGCGAGGTCTTTCAGAGCATCATAAAGGTTGCTGTGATGCGTTTCTGGACAGGTCTGTTTGACACGAGCAGACTTCCCACGCAGCACATTACAAACAAGATGTGACCTTCTCTTTCATGTGTAGCTACCATGCAAATGCTCCTCAACACCTTTTCTTTTGCCAAGACATCCACACGCACCACACATTTTACATGCTATTGAAATCCTCTTGTTAGCAGAGAGAAAGCGTGACCCTCAGGGCAGATATAGAGTCATACTCAAATGTGTGTTCATAAGACAGAAGAGTTGACACCGTACAGTATGTGCTACCTATTTTTAAGACAGAACAGTAAATAGACACACCAGTTGATTCTTGACTGTGAATTACGTAGCGCTTCACTGTCCTGGTTTCATTCAAGCATTTGCTGTAACGTGTAACAGATGATGCCATGGCCAGGCCAGTGCTCCATCTGGAAGGCTTGATGACAAAGAAAATCTTGCAAGAGTGAATGAGGACAGCTTGCGATTGTTGATGACATGGGAGCATGTCTCAATCTGACTCAAATTCGCACTTACAGCTTGCATTCATTACTGATAAGACATTTGATATTGACTCACCGGTTGCAACCGACATGCCATTTGTGCTTGCACTAGTCTATTAAAACTTATTTTATAAGTTATTAAGTTATTATATAAGTTATAATTTAAAAATTATAAAGGTCGTAGACCAAGTTAAATAACGCATTTGCGTGCATAGAGAGATTAGATATTATAAAAGCTACAGAAGCGCATACTCTGATTTCTATGCGGTTTGATGTTAACAATAGATTCTGTAGTCACTCACTCTTTTTATAGAGTCCACGCTTATACATTTTTAACTCAGAATTTGGCATTTCACCTCAGTTGGGACACATTCGCTTGCCATGGAAAATGGTTTCTTAATTCGGGGGGGGGGGGGGGGGGGTAGA
>NW_015505258.1:112488-136389 GCF_001515645.1 Sinocyclocheilus grahami | reverse complement strand
GGGGGGGTTAGTAAATTGGTGTGTAGATGGACATGCTGCATGGAACTAGCTTTCCATCCATACTTAAGATTTAAAAGCCTCAATTCATCATAATCACGTTCAAATGAGTTGGTTAGGTTTTAATTGCTTAAATTTAAAAGGAAGATTTCATAACTTTCAATAACTATAAAGTAAAAATGCTTCTTTTTCCATGGCAATTCATTACAATCTTGAGCTTCTCCTGTTCTGTCAACCATCAGCCTAACAGCAAATGATTAGATAAATAAAGGCAATAAACAAGAGTATTTTTCACTAATTTTACGTCCTAACACATTTTGGCTGCATCCTTTTGCCTTTGTTAGGTAACAAACAGATTATTTGATAAAAGAATATTGATTATTTACTTAATTTTAAGCAGTGTCTTGTAAATACTTTTAGAATTTTGTCTAAAACGGCTGGAATATCCTATTTGTTTGATTTGGGCAGTGTCTAACATAGACATGTGGTCCGCTGAGACTAATTTGGATTTATCTGTTGGTTGCCATTTCGAAATGCTCCCCACTAATGTTAACGCAAAGTGAACCAATTCAATTCCCCAGCAGGTACGATGGAGACAAATATGGCATTACGGGACCAAGAGGAAACCTCTAATTTGTCGGTCACTGTCTGGTGAACCCCTGCCATTATCAAATATGGCTGGAAGCCTGATCCGACCTTAAAGTGAATCACCTCAGCTTAATTCTGTGGATACATAGACATGAACCCTAGAGTTGCTCTAGAGGTTCCTGTCCTGACCAGAGCAAATGTCCCTGTTATTCAGTTCAATTTGCCAGCATTCACATTTCATTATACTTTGCCTTTACTGTTATGGTCTGACAAGCCAAAGTTGTCTGTCGACTTCACATCTGCTGCATATTGTAGTTTATTGGGTCCTAGAACCATCTATTCAGAAGTGAAGGTGCTGTCAACACAAGCAATCCCACTTGTTTTTACTTGATATTTTAGGGGTGGTTAATAGACCGCTGCACATCAGAATGGGCTGTGTGTCAAATACAGACAGATATCTTGTTTACTACCAATTATCTAGCAAGTTTTTTAGTCATAATTGCTCAATGTACTGTTGTACAATGTACTGACTTTTGTAAACCATGTTTCCATCAGTAAGAGCATATTTACTAAACCAGCTCTAAGACAGTATAATGGATGACAGTAAACCATGCTAGGGTTTTTCTCTTTTTTTCTTGTCTTCTGGATGCAGTTATTGTCAGTACTCTTTGAACTCTGCCCTGTTGGGCAACTGGGGGTAAAGCGTTTGGCAGCTGATCCTGGCTCCCGGGCTGCTCTGCCATCTCTCTCCCTCGTTTCTGGGCCATGGGCTGCCTATTATTAGTGGCTCTTTTAAAGCCGCACTATCTTACCGTCTCTATATCTCTTACTTTGTAATTCTGGTATTCTCTATGCTTATCGGTTTCCAATAGCTTCAGTAAATTTTGTGCTAATTTGTATTTCATTCACGTATGCACATTATGCAAGTATGCACCGACAAAAAGGTATTTCAAGTCTAAATCAGTGTAATTTGAACATTTACCCAGTTAAATACTTGTGTCATCAACAACATGGTCACATTTGAGTAATTTTACTTCTTTGTTAATCATTGCAGTGCTTATTTCCCTCATTATCCTTGAAGGGAATGATAATTCTGTCATCATTTACTCACCCTGTTGTTTCAAACCTGTATGACTTTTTTCTGCTGCTGCAAAAGTCAGTAGTTTTGGACCCCATTGACTTACATTGAATAAAAAAAGCCATTGGCTGAGCTGCAGGTTAAGGTCAGATAGCTAACAAATGTTTTGTGAAAGTTTTGAAACACTCAAAAGATTTACGCACTTCACTTTTAAGGTGACAAACAAGAAAAATGCAGTTTGTACATTTAATCATCAGTCTCGCCAGTCCTATAAATTTGACCCGAACGAGGATTTATGTTGAAAAAACACCACCATAAACTGCCACCTGAAGCCACATTGACCTTAATTCTGTCACATTATGGTACAGTATATTATAAAGGGTGAATGTCTTCTCCCATATATTTGCTCTTGTTCTTTGTCCCTGAGACCATTTTTCCCTTTCCTAAAATTAACAAGAGTTTTTTGTTGAGCATTTCTTCTAGTAGTTTTGATACTAGTGCTGGGCGGTATACCGGTTCATACCGAATACCGGTGTTTATTTTTCTTATGATATTAATTTTTAAAATACCACAATACCGGTGTCGTTTAAATAATGATTGGAACACGTTTGAGGGGGGTCTCTTTTCACTGTTGCACTGTGGTGAGGGAACAGCTGTATGTGTTACTAAGCGTGAAAGTTCCGAAACTGAAGCTGTAGAACTAGTAGAACGTGATGACACAGAAGAACTCGTCCACAATATCCACTGACCGCCACACATTTCCACCGCCCGCTGCCATCAGCTCCCGCGTCTCAAACACACGAGCGCGACTTCAGCGCTAGATTTAGCAACTTTCAGACGCTTTTAGCGGCTTTTTCCCATAGAATATATATACTGACAAACCTAGCGACTTTTTTGGATAAACCTTAGCTATGATTTAGTTGGAAGATGTCACCAGTGCTGCCCCGCGAGCGTGAGGTCTGACTCTCCTGGTGCAGTGTCAGCTCTCTCGGCGTCTGTTCTGTGCAGTAAGTGGCAGAGAAACAGCGCATTCAGCTGGCCGTACCACAGCCGACTCATCAATAAATGAGTACAAAACAGCATTTCCTAGCACCTGTCGCTTACTGACTGTTTGGAATTATAAATATGAGCATAGTTTGTCTATTAATATAATGCAAAATTATTATTATTATTATTTTTTGTTACTCAGATGCAGGCAGTGCGCTGCATGAGACAAAAAAGTAATATAGCCAAAACCACCGCATAGCCTCTCAACATGCATCTACTGTACATGCAATACTCCTGGTTAACATGTATAAATGGTTCGTGTTTCATTACTATTTAGAATGGAATTTTTCTACAATATTCACTCATCATGACAGTAAAATAGGGCATTCTAAGTCAATCTACTGCAGTAGCCTATTTCCTCTCTCAATCAGTAGAAAATGTGGTTTACACCCGGTCATGCATGGAAAAAATAAATACTGTCATATACCGTGAAACCGGTATAATTTTGAAAAATACCGTGATATACATTTTTGGTCATACCGCCCACCACTATTTGATACTTTTACATAAATTACATATAATTTTTACAGGATGTAATTTCAATGATTCATCCAGTAAAATATATTCTCTGACACTTTGAAATGAAACTCACTCTTTATCTGAAATTGAATCAGCCTTAATGTGTGGATTTAAACATTTTCTCTATTCATTGATGATGTAATCCAGATGTTTATAGATTTCCAATCTCCACATTGACCCTTTTCTGTTATGATGGCAATAAATCAGTTTTAACACTGGCAGTTGCATCAGATTTAGTTTTATTTCTGTATAACATGTTCTCCTTGTGCCCTTTTCTGACTGGTTTCTGACTTGAGTGTTAGTGGCTGGTGGCATTTGGCATATTGTTTCTGTTGATGTGGGTCTGTTTGTGGGGTGAAAATCTGTCATTTTCTCAGACTCTGTGAGAGTAGTGCTCTTTTTTCAGTCTTGTGCCTTTGATGTCATCTCCACAGACCACCATCGCCGCACCTGTTTCATCAGCCCTCTGTGTCTCACTGTTCTGGGATCAGCTTCTGGGATCTGGGGTCTTGTCTAAAACCGCCACAAAGACCCATAACTCCTTATGTAAATTGTGCGAATGAAAAGAGACGCCGGGTGTTTGCTGTGTTGCTGTGCGCGTGTTGTTTGTTCACATACAGCCGTAAAAGCAGAGAAGAAATGGTATTGATGGTCAGACTGCCGCAGACAGAAAGGTGAAGAGAGGTCGTTTGTTCTGGCTGCACTGTCAGCTCTCTGAGACTGATTGCTCATTGAATGCTCTCCCACTCTCTCTTTAATCAACTTGTCACCTCCTCGTTTTCATTAACCTCCATTTGTTTAGAATCATCATCATCAATTACATCTCTTATATGTTAGCCGACATGATCATCTGTTCATTTAAATTCTTGCAGGCACATAAGGAAGTTTGCCATTTGTCAGAAGTGACAGGAAGGATTTGGGAATGAAGCTGTAGCGTGAAGTTTGTCACTATTTGTGACTTTCGATGCTTGCTAATAATTTTGAACTAACATTTGTTAATTATAGCTTTCTAAAATATAAAACGATACAAAAGCAAAAACAAAATAAGAAGATGTTTGTTTTAACTTGAAAAGATGAAATAGTTGTTTACAATCAGTACTGTTTAGTATAATATTCTTTTTCTGTTTCATCTAGTTGTCATTGCTTAAAATGTATTTATACATTTTGCAAAGGTTTCAACTTTATGATGTAGATTTTAAATCAAAAAGTGCAAACTTTTATTATGTCTCACTGCTAACTAAATTATGGTTTAAATAAATGCAAGCTCAAAATAACCATTGACTGGTTGAAGTAAAACATATGCATATGAAAGAATAATAAAAAAAAAGAAACATAGGCTTGTTTAAAAGATTAAGCCATGAAGGTCTAAGTACAGTACGAATGGCTCATTAAATCAGTTATGGTCCCTTTGATTGCTCAAACCGATACATTCATTATTTTAACATTATGTAATCTACATTTAAAAGTTTGAACTGATGTTTTATTTTATTTTATTTCTCATATTTTAGTACCAAACAAATGAAGCCAAATTCTAAGTTAGCAGACATAAATACCATTATACTGTATATCCCAAGATACATTATGATTGTAGTCTGTGACCAGAAAATAGTTTTGCTCACTAGCTTATATGACCTTCCCAGTGGCACTTGCAATCACCTGCCTAACCAGACACTAATGTCCTCTTATTTTCCATATCGCTTCACCTTGTGTTGTCTCAGCGGATGTCACAGACATATGAAGCTCTCTGCACTCTCAGCAGAAGGCCGCTGGCTCATTACAACCCATGACGAGGTTTACCGCTTCTGGGTGAGTCAATGTCAGCCCTGTCCATATGACCATCTCATTTGAGACACAACAGCAGATACACCTCTGCAAAATGAATCATACTCTGATGCAAACAATAGCATTTGTGTTTTACAGAGAGTGCAAGAGATGCCAAAATAGCAAGCACAAATTGGTGTAGGCTGACCTTTTTCCATTTCGGAGAGAAAGTAGCTTAAATTGACTGTTTTCAGGTTAATGGTATTCATAGTGTTTACGTAATGTCTGAGTTCAATTTCAGTGTTATAAACTAGTGATTAATTACAGTTAAAAAGTTAGAATGAAAAACTTTACAAAGAATAGCTGATTTGTAATCAAGTATATGATCTATAATGGCAAATTCCATAGAGAAAAATGATTGACATCTGAAATTACTGTTTAATGTCAAGCACTTATTTTTGACATTGATTACTATTTTAGTCAGTATGGCATGTAAATGTCATAAATGTAATGGGCGTATTGACAAAAGGTCATATTGATGTTAGAATTGACAGTGCTAGTTTGTTTAACAGTGGGAGCTGTCACCGTCTGAGATATTACTGGTAATGTTTTTGTCATAATTGATGCTTTAAATGACTTCTGGAGAGAAATACCGAGCACCATAATTCTATTTTTATTGAATGGGCATCTTACCAACACACCACGCTCTTTGCTAATGACACTAGATTGACTATAGGTCCCTAATAGTGTTTGTCATTTGATTTTGTAGGCGCTGTGAAGCCTGCTTGCTGTATATTTCTGTTTTCTCATGTTTTTATATCTTTCACGCTGTGTATCTGGCCTTGCTAACAGTGTCGAACATAAATCAGCCGACTGTAGAGTTACTGTCTTATCTTTCGGTGCCATATCGCACCCTCACGACTAGCTGCATCTCTACACCGCCTGAGGAGTCCATCTCACTCCTCCACTGCCCTGTCTTCTTCTCGCACTGTCGTAACAGCTTTAATTGAAAATTGGTACTGGAACTGCAGTACTAGCACCGTGTTGTGTTTCTTTGCAGCTGGAGGTAGCTATAGACGCTGTTCGGATTGTGCCTTTTTAAAAGTTCATAATTAAACGAGCTAAGGTAATACTGTTGAAGGATTAGCACACATTCATTCCGTGTTTTTTATTTATTTTTTTTTATTTACCCTCATGTTGTTGCAAACTGTTGTATAACTGACTTTCTTCTCTGATTTCTGTGCGATTATGGTACTGGAGCTTTTGAGCTTCAGAAGTACTGTTTGTACGACTGGTGTTTTATATTCCAAGTTTTCTGAAATCTTTATGCAAGAAACAGACTGAAATCTATTTTAGTCATTATTTACTGGTAATCTTTTTCACAGGTTAATGACTAGAGAATGGGTCTGAAACAGTGAGTTGAATTTGAGAAAGCATCTTGGCTGTTAGTGACGGAATCATTGAATCAGTGAGTTGAACTTGAGAATGGATGTTGGCTTTTAGTGACTGGATCATTGAACCAGTGAGTTGAACTTAAGAATGGGATCTTAGCTGTTATTTACTGAATCACGGAATCAGTCAGTGACGGCGCTACACTGGGGCTAGGGGGAGCTATAGCCCCGTCAGAATTTTGAATAGCCCCGGTTTAGCCCCCTGGTTTAGCCCTCATTTGCGCTAAACCACGGCAACAGACGTATCATCCTTCTGTAGGCTATATGCAATCCATTACATAGTCACTAAGGTTGTGATGTGGTGTTCGTTTTAATGTTTTATTTAAGTTTTAAGTATGCACAGTTCTGATTATGCATATAAATATGTATTGTGTTGTAAATGCTGAGCGCATGGGTGCTGTCCTGTGCTGTTTGCACATCTCACACAATAACCTCTGCGTCAGTGAACCGCGTGAGCGCAGTTTCCTGCATTAGGCTACATTTAATCCATTACATAATAATCACTGAGATTGGGATGTGGTGTTCGTTTTAATGTTTTATATAAGTTTTAAGTATGCACAGTACTGATTATGCATATGTATTGTGTTGTTAATGCTGAGCGCATGGGTGCTGTTTGCACATATCTCACACAGTAACCTCCGCGTCATGTGAGCGCAGCTTCTTGCATTATAGGCTACATTTAATCCATTACATAATAATTTGCCTATTCGTTGGCAAAATATAAATTAAAAATCAAACGTAGCGTTAGTTCTGGCAGGTCACGTTAGTCAAGCTCGCATCAGCTGACTCTCAGCTGATCCCCATCAACCTATGGGTTATCGCTGCTCTCCCTGCTCTCATCCATGCTAGGCTGCATGGATGCGCAATAAGTTCTTGCCCAGAACGGAACCATACTGCCAATCCAAACTGAATGCTAATTGTCAATCATCTTTGACGATAGTGGTCCTGACAGAACTACACTTCTGTTGAATATGGTGTGTACCATAGCTGCTTTTATTTTTTTTTAAACGACAATTTCTTTATGAAGTAACTCTGACGTCATCAATATCATTTATTTTCTTAGCACCCCCACATATTGGTCTAGCCCCCCCCCTTAGCACCGGTAGAGAAAAAATTCTGGCGCTGTGCCTGGAATCAGTGGGTTGAACTTAAAAATGAATCTGGGCTGTTGATGACTGAATCATTGTATCAGTGAACTGAACTTGAGAATGGATCTTAGCTGTTATTTACTGAATCAGTGAGGTGAACTTGAGAATGGATCTTAGCTGTTATTTATTGAATCATTGAATCAGTGAGGTGAACTTGAGAATGGATCTTAGCTGTTATTTATTGAATCATTGAATCAGTGAGGTGAACTTGAGAATGGATCTTAGCTGTTATTTACTGAATCATTGAATCAGTGAGTTGAACTTGATAATGAATCTGGGCTGTTGATAACTGAATCACTAAACCTGTTAAACCTGAGTTAAACTTAACAACAAATCTGGGTTCCAAAATTTTCTTAAAGCTAAATAGATTTTAGAAACTATTCATAGCTTTCAGTCACGTGACCGGCTCGAAGACTTGGAGGGCAAAACATCCATAGAACTGCAACACAAGCCTGTCAATTTTCCATCTGTTTCACAGCCACAAATATTTAGATCCCCTTTCAAAAGAATAAAACAAAGGTATGTGAACAAAATGTTTTGGCCATTTGCAATCCATATTAAGCACCCGCGGCAATATTTCAATCATTACACAGTGCGACAAAACATTTTAAAAACACAAGTGCCTTAATATATTTTAAACAGTGATAATAAAATATCAAATTCAGTAATCTCTATATTAATGATGCATGGTTTACATAGGCAAGCAGATGAGGCTGGAATATGAATGCAGTCCGCTTAATGGTTCAGTGTTTTCCTTATAATGGTTTTCTATGGGAAACAATTTTACGTGAAATTTTGCACGTTACGTTTATATTATGGGTTCATCTGCTTGCCTGTACAAAATATACATAATCAATATGGTGTTTACTGAATTTTGCCTTTTAATATCTGCGTTTTACTACATTACTACTTAATGCAAACTGCGTAAAAATAACTGGAGGTCAGTGGAGCAAAGCTTCGTTTTGCCCTCCAGGTGGGCGTTCCTATAATTGTGTGATGTCACGTGAAAACTATCAATTAACAGCAATGCTCTTCTTGATTTAGACTATTTGAGAAAAGCAACCGTGGGCTGTTAAAAGATTGAATCATTGAATCAGTGTGTTGAACTTTCGAATGGATCTGGGCTGTTAATTACTAAACCACTGAATCAGTGATTTAGTTGAACTTGAGAAAGGATCTGTCCAATTTGTGAATGAATCACTCAGACCTGTTGTGTGAACTGCATCAATGAATTAATTGCAAGGATCTGCTTTAAAAGGATTAGTTCAAGACTTTTTGCATAATGGCTTACATTTTTGTTCCTCACACATACTGCAGAGGGTTAAGAATATAGTGCAAAAGATGTGGATTTCCCCAGTCTTAATTTGCTTCTATAATAATTTCAAAATTTTTGTCTTGCATAATGAAGTCATACAGATTTGGAATGACATGAGGGGTGAGTAATTGATGTCAGACCTCAAATTTTTATGTGAACCATCCCTTTAAGGCAGGGAAAATGGTATAGATTAACATGTTGACATTTGGTGAGATGCAGAGAGCTGCGGTGGCATAGCAGCTCTGGATTGACATTCTATGCTCACGGAGTTATTGGATTATGAAAGTGACCTGTCAATGTATGACTGACAGCTTTACGGGAAAATCACCGCCTAGCTTTATGGCTGCAAGACATGCAGTCACATCACGTTGAGTCCAAAACAATTTGAGTAGAGTTGCAGAGCAGGTTGGTTGGCTGGTTAGCATTCAGTTTGAATGAGTTAAACTCTGGTGGCAGGTGCTAGCATGCTTATGAAACTCGTATCTGCTGCAATTGCCTTGCTTCAGCTTTTAGTGATTAACAGACCTTGACAGGGTTCCTTTCAGTTTCTGAGCTTCTCAAGTAAGAAGCAGACTACTGAAAGATTAAGAAAGAGATGTCTTAGATGATTCTTATAGGACCTTGGGAGTGTGTGTGAGATTCAATCTGACATATTTCTCATGTCAAGGCCTGAAGTTACAAGCCCCGATGTCTTAAAGACAGATCTCTGGCTCAAACCATGGGACCATCCTCCTCCATCAGCAGATTTGAAGCTGAACAGCCTTGCATGGGCATTATTAGGACAATGTTCACATTGTCAGCAATCCGAGTCCTCCATAATTAGAAATCTGACCATGTTTAAGCGAACAGATTCGTTTTTTTACTGCTGCACTCTTGGGCATCAGTCAGTGCTGGAAAACTGATTCGATTCCAGTCACTTGTAGCCGGTGGTTAAAGCTGAGTTGGGTGATGTGACTGTCTGTTGTTGTTGTTTTGTTTGCATGTAACCAGATGACGCAGGTTCCTTTATCCTTCCCATGAGGCAGACACATATTGCATTTATTTTGTGCCACAAACACCATTATGTAGCACAGACTGGGGCTAGTTGTCATTAGGGTTGTAACCTAAAACTGTTTCTTGAAAGTCAACACTCAAAGTGTTTATATTTACACAAATTGACTCAAATATTTAACATACCCTGGGAAATATATTCTGGAGTATAAAGTGTGACAACTAGCCACCGGTCTCTCTATGTTGTGTTGTGATTGAATTTGAGCTTCATTGTGGAGTTATTTGGATGTGTTTGCTAGCATACACTGCAGTATAGAAGATCTGTAACTTCTATTACAGAGGCTTACAAGATTATGGCTGAGATATACATGATACACTGAGGATGCAACAGCTCAGATAACCACCAATGAATGCATCTCTCTTGATTAAGCAAATGTGCTTGTCATTCTTTTCCACCCACGTTTTATCTACAGCCTCATTGCAGCAACCGTCTCCCCAGAGTAAACTGAGGTTAAGTGCCATGCTAAAGTGCACAATAACAACGTGGATCTCAGTTACTCCTGCTTATGATCCAACTTGTAATATTTAAGTTATCTAATAAGACCCATAATTACGTCAGTTTCATCATTTTATCTTTATATCTCTATATAGCTTTAAGCCTTTACTTTCATAGAAATGTTTTGTGGTTTTGATTCAGAACTCATTTTTATTTCATTGCAGTTTAATACTTTGTAAATGGAGCTTTATATTTGAAAGAGAATATACAAAAGCACCAACTTTCTACTAATTATTTATTATCTTGCATAATGGTGTTTCACTTCATTTTCTGTTCAATGATTCATTGTGAAGCTGAAAGTCTTTAAGAATCGCAAATTGTCTTCCAGCCATCACAATCCTGTGTGACACTGTATAAAAAGCAAATCCAAAGCTGCAATTTCACACTTAAGTCTGTTTACCCAACAAACACAAGCTGTTGTATTTGTCGGATCAATCTGTGATGGCAGAGACATTGTGTAGCTGGATAAAAAGGGCTTTTTCTTATCACTCCACTTCGGTTGCAGAGGGCCCATTAGACTTTCATAAACATCTGTCCAGACAAGTCCAGCGAGTCCTGACTGATGTTCCATCAGATGTGCTGCTGGAATGCACTACACTCCACAAAATAAAGGTGCTTCACGATGCCATAGAAGAACCTTCTAAATGGTTCCATAAAGAACCTTTAACATCTGAAGAACCTTTCTGTTTCACAAAAGGTTCTTTGTGGTTCTTCAGATTACAAAAAAGTAAGAAAGCGATGGTTCCTTTGACCCCCCCCCCCCCAAAAAAAACAATTAGTATACACTATCATAGAAAATAAATTAATACTTTAATTTAGCAAGTTTTCAAATAAATGCTGTTTTGTAAATAAAAATAATGTTTCGTGTTTTCCCCAAAAATATTAAGCTGCACAACTGTTTTCAACATTGATAATAACAAGAAATGTTTCTCAAGAACCAAATTAGCATATTAAAATGATTTCTTAAGGATCAAGAATGACAAGCTTTGCTATCACAAAAATAAATTATATTTTAAAATATATTCATATGGAAAACACTTCTTTTAAATAGAAATATTTCATAATATTACTGTTTTTATTGTATTTTTTTAATCAAATAAATGCAACCCTTGTGAAACACTTCTTTAAAAAATATAAAATCTTACCAACCCAAAACTTTTAAACAGTATTACATTTATTTCACATAATATTTTCTCTAATTGTTTGAAAATAAATCTATATATAATAGTAAATCTAAAAATAAAATTATTCTAATAAATAAATAAATAAATATAAAAAAAGGATAAATCTAAAAGAAGAAAAATTCTTGAAATAGACCTTGGTGGGAAATCTTTCGATCACTACTCTATACTTACTATATACTTGTACTATATGTATGAATTTGTATTGGCCATGTGGCGACAGCAGCAGGAACAGACAGAAACTGTGCACTTCATTACTGTTACATAAGGAAGGCTTGATATGGCAGATCATCTCTACATTTTCCATGAACTGACACATAATTTGTCCACACACAAACAGAACCATACATAACCTATTTTCCACTTTAATTGGATTCATTTGGCATTTCTAAGAATGTTTTCAATCATTTCGCACCCTTTAACATCATATGCAAATTCTTTCACCTCTCTAATGTACCAGATGTCTCAAGGTTGTTTTGCCAGCATGCTTGCATATGTCCCCAAAGGCCTTTCTCAGAATCTGTCTCTTTGACAATGGAGATTATCATAATGTAATTTGATGCTGCTGTGTAACTGAATGGGCTTTTAATGTTTAGCCTGTTGATAATGAGAGTCTTTTCCTAGAACGAGCTCAGGCTTCGCTAACACATCTCACACAGTGTCTGTGAGACAAAGAGCGTTCACCTCGGATGCAAATTCCACAGAGAAAATTGATGTGTGCACATTCGCCATACTTTTCTCTGTTTTAGTTAGAGTCTCGGGTGAAGGTAAAGAAAAAATATAGAGAAAGAAATATGAGATCGCAGCTTCCCACAGCGTTGACTCATTTCACAGACCGAATGCTACTGGAACCCTCTGCACAGTACAGCAATATTTTCTCTGCTTTATTTGCAAGGAGATCCCAGAAAGTGTGCAAACAGAAACTAGTCCAAGAGCAGCTTTATTAGAATCTGGTTTCATAGTCATTCTGCTGACTGCCAATCTCTACCTGGCCATGAAAGCAAATCTTCTGATTTCCCTTGACTGGCTGTATGCTGCTCAGGTAGCTCCTGGGACTGAATGAAACAATCAGGCCAATCAACACTGTTCAGGATCACGCTGCCATAAATCACACATGTGATGCCGACCTGCCAAATACTGCATTCATCAGTCTAATGGCTGGGTGAGCCTTCCAGATATAGAGTTTGAGAATCACCATATTCATGTGAGGATTCATATGGCGTTCCGGTTCTTGACCTACTTGCATTACTGATGCGAAGGACTTGGCTTGGTCTTCAAGTGGTGCGAGGTCAACATCTCAAACAGATCAGATAAAATGAGTGTGCACTGCTGTTTCCAAACCTAGTGAGCTGTCTATAGAATCATATACATAATTCATATTATGAGGCAGAACTGCATGCACTCGTTATAGCAGTGAGCTTTATAAAAAAATTAATCCAAAATGGTGGATGACCTGTGAAAAATGTTGATTATATATATTTTGCACTGAAAAGCATTAATAAAAATAGGGTGGGCGATATGACCAAAATCTCATATTGCATTGTGAGTCATTTTATTTCACAGTAACGAACAATATCATGATATAGTTATATGTGACCCTGGACCACAAAACCAGTCTTAAGTTGCTTGGGTATATTTTTAGCAATAGCCAAAAAAAACATTGTATGGGTCAAAATTATAGATTTTTCTTTTCAGATTTTCAGATTTCAGATTTTCAAATAGTGTATCTCGGCCAAATATTGTCCTATCCTAACAAACCATAAATCAATGGAAAGCTTATTTATTCAGCTTTCATATGATGTATAAATATCAATTTTAAAAAAATTGACCCTTATGACTGGTTTTGTGGTCCAGGGTCACATATTTGCTTTAAATAAGGTCTTTATGATATAAACATTTTTGATACCATATAGAAATTTCATAGTGTCAATATCACAAAAAAACGAATACTAGCCTAAATTAAAAAGCTCAAGCTCACTGAAGATAAGAAAACAGTCAGTGATTAAATAAGAACAAGAAAATAATTACAAGCAATAGGACAAAAAAAAAACACAGTAGAACAAATAAATAAGAAATAATACATACATTGTATAAAGTAATCAAATGTATAAAAACTGCATATTCTTCACTGTGTAAACTAAATATATTTCTTCTTATTAAAATTACCAAAGTGATTTAGTCAAGAGCAGTGAGAGATTTTCTCTTTTGTTGTTTGAGTAACATGAATGACAGACAGCAGGAATATTAGACAAAATAACTCTGTTCAATACTCCCACACTCTATGACAGCGTGCATATATAGCAAAATGAGTTCTCTTTCGCTGCTGATTGCATTTCAACGGTTTAAAATAACTTGTTTTTAAACCGCAATGCTTAAAAACGCATGCAAACGATACGTTTTCTTGACCACATAGCACAGCAGCGTCACGTGAGCGTGTAACCATGATAGAGACGATAGTCCAAAATCTCTACCAACAAATTTCTACCAGTTAATCGTGTTTACTGGTATATCGCCCATCCCTAAATCAGTGTAATTAAAATTTTATTTTTACTTAGTATGTCTGTATTTTTAGGCCCTGTTTTCATTAGCTTAGCAACATGCTAACAACAGAGGCTCATGAAAAAAACTGCTTAGTTGGTTTAAACTCATATCAGACTGGCCAAACTGGTCTTCATCTGGTTTATACTCAAAGAAATGTCAGTAAAAATAGGGCCCGATGTATTGTGTAAATATGAGAGAATTTTCTGTATTGTTTTTTTCCAAAAGTGTTTTAACTGTATTTTCCACCTTAAGCAGGATTCGCTGGTCCTAGCTGGTTTACGAAGGTCATAGGTTGTTTAAACTGGTCTCTGTCCAAGCTAGTCTTCAGCAGGTTTACACTCTCAGAAATATAGGGTACAACGGGGCTAAAGGCACACCCTAAGAAAAAAAAATTGCTTTTCACTGTACCCAAAGTGTATGATTGCAGAAAAATATATACTTTTGTATTGAACATTTATGGAGCAACAGATTTAGTGTGAAAATAAATCCTACAAGTCATTTATTTTGTTTAAAAATCTTATACATTTATGAGGTGGCAAGGGGAGCCTTTTACCCCATACACGGGGTAAAAGGCTCACCAGCATTGTGTAAAAGGCATACAGTATTGATACAAATACTTTTGCTAAAATAATGTTTTATTTAATAATGTCTAAGTTAATACTTGTTCAAAACAATCACTTTAGCAAAGTTTGAACTATTTTCTGCTTATTTTGATAAATAAAAGAATTAAGTTTTGTTCAATAAATATACTGTCTTTAAAATGTTAATATAAAACATATATTTTAAAATACAGAAACAAAATCGTTTTAAAAAGTAAAAATTCTAAAAGCATTGAAGGAGATCCCATAATAATTGAATATATATTTACAGTAGTAACAACAAATTATATTTTATTACATGATATGATTAATATCATGCTTTTAAATATGATGGTTTCATTCCAAACATGGTGATTATTTCTAAGATGGACACCCGACATAATATATGATATTTACCATCTGAATCTAAGCATGTCATTTCAACAAATGAAAAAGTCAGCCTTCTATTCATTATTATGTTAATTATTGTGCCTTTAGCCCTAACAGCAGGGGCGCTTTTGACCCCAAATACCATACTTTTACATATTCTTTCATTATTTAAAAACTGTTGCTTTAATTATCTTAAACAAAACTGAAAATCATAAAGAAGACCTTTGTCTCAAACTATATTCAATATTAAATTTTAGCGATTCTCATTTGCTACTTAAAAATCATCAAACGTTAGATCAAGTAAGCACAGAATCAACTTTGCATTGCTGCACATGATAGCGTCAAGGATCAGACAAATTTGCATGTGCATCTTGAAAAGCGGATGTTTTGGAAAGTTTTTATTAAACCATCTAGTGGTTTAGAGGAAAATAATATCAAAGGCGCCTTTTACCCGTTGTACCCTAAATAAAAACAGGGCCCAGTGTATCTGTGCTTGTAATTGTTTCAATCTGATTGAAATCGTATTGTTTCTCAGATGTGTTTGACCTGTATTTTATATTAAGCATTACATTGTACTGTGTTTTAAGGTTTGAGAAAATGTCTGTAAACTTAATGGATAATGTCCTGTCAGAAAATTATCAGTACCTTTTCCATTTTTTTCTTACAGTTGGATGTCTATTCAGACAACAGAATAGCCAACTAAGAGCTGCAATGTTTTTATTTTTTATTTTATTTTATTTATTTAGCAGTGAAATTAGTTGGTGGTCAAGCGTGTGGCCCATCAAGAGCATCTGAATTGTTCACTTGCTCGTGAGGCAATTCACTTTTGGAAGAGAACTTAGATATGTGGGTATGCAAATATGCAGGTAAATGCAGTTGACTTAAAGGGATAGTTCACCCAAAAATGAAAATTTGATGTTTATCTGCTTACCCCCAGGGCATCCAAGATGTAGGTGACTTTGTTTCTTCAGTAGAACACAAACAAAGATTTTTTACGAGTTTACGCAAGCGCCGGAAGTGATCTGTCGCGCGTATACGTCACTTATTGTTTACATAGTTCACAGTCATTGTAGGCACGACAGCTAATCAAAAAATGGTACTTACTTGCGCTTATCCGGATTGTTCAAACCGACTTCTGAGCCTGCTCGCCTGAAGTTATGGTTGATTGCTCTTCGGCTGGATATCAACACACTGTGACGAGTCGGCTGCCTCCCCCTAATTATCAGCATCACCCCGTCCCTTAATCGCTGCCCTTCGCCAGGCTCCCGACATGAGTGGGCGCTTGAGAGAGGAGGGGCGCTGAAATAGCCAGGGCTGGTGGTGTGTGATGGGGCACACCTGAACCGAATGGAGCCTCATCGCTGCTGTTTAAATGCCGAGCGCGCCTCTCCTCGGGAGACCAGTCTCTTCCCCGTGCATACACGCTGGTGTCCTCGTGGGGACTCCCATGCCGCCAGAGTGCCGGACCCGCAGTCCGGACGAGAACCGCACCCGTTACACGGCCGTCGGGCCAGGATGCTGGTCCGTCTAGTCCCTTCAAGCGCCGTGGGCAGAGAGGAGGACGAAGCCGCTGATAGAAGCCGCTGCCCCTCGCGCCCCGGACCGGAGAGGGGAGCGTGTGCGGCCGCCGGACTCCGCCCCTTACCTGGACCCTTCCTTCCTTCCTGACCACTGCCTTTCCCTTCACGATCCCCGCAGCACGACACTTGATTCCCTTTTTTCAGGACACTTTGTTTATTTTCTGTTAATAAACTGTTTGTCATTTGCTCCTCCCGCAACAACACACCCATTAACGTAAACTATGCCAGAGCGCGTAAACACCCCACGCACCGGATCATTGTGGCAGACCCTTTCTAGTGAATATTGAGTATATGAACTTTGGTTAATATTTGTTTTTCAGGCCATTGTCTGATTTAAACAGTCAATTGAGTGGAGGGAAAATCGATTACTGTCCGACGATCCACAATTGAGAGCGTCAAATTAGTCCCAGGCTCTGGGATAGTGAAGACAGTCAGCGGAACAATCTATTGCTTGCAGACAAGATGCTTATCTGGGAAACGCATATGTCCTGGCTCACCTTGCTTCGGCTTTGTGTTTCGCAGTTACATGGTAATCTAGGAGCGTCATGACGGTGGGTGTTAGAACACGGAGACTGGGATCTTGAGGAAGGAAAGAATGCTTTTATTCTCATAGAGTGAGCAAGTCCAAGGTCAAGGTGCTCTTGGATGCTATAGTTTCACACATACATCACAGGAAGACGGCAAACACCTGAGGACGAGTGAAGAGGAGTAAGTGAGCAGAAAAGAGAAGTGGCCTTTGAAATAAAGCAGCATTCAATCGCCAGTGTTGCGGGCAATGTTTTTTATGTAATCGGATGGCTTTACTTTAAAATGCTATTCAGTAAACTTAGATTATAATATCAGTTCAAAAATGGTTTTTCTTTTTTAATGAATGTGTTTTTAAAAATAGTACAGTGACTCTGTTTATTTAGTCACTGGCAAATACAACCAAAAGCCAAACTTTAGAAACAAAGTTTTAACATAACTTGTTTCCTGTTAATGCAAGTATAAAACAATACTATAACTTTATTTTGCATTAAAAGTAAATATGTAACATTAGTTACTGTGCTTTTAATGAGTAACACAATAATGTTCTGTAAAATCCCCCCTCCAAAAATGAAACATGGGGAATTATTATTTAATTATATATTATAGATTTTAAAGTAGCACAGTTTTTACTTTAAAAGTAATGTTTCTACACTGTCAGTTGCAATATATTGTATTTATCCTTTAATTTATCCAAAATCTTTTATTTTTATCTCTGCTGTCAAAAACAGCACACAATTAAAATGTTACAGAGGTATGTTTGTTCTGATTCAATTCCCTGTAAATTAATTTTATGTTGTTGTCTCGTCAAGTTAGCAATGTGCATCGCACACTGTCCTAAGCAGCAGAAATAGCTTTGGTGACGACTGTCCTTGCAAGCTAATGCGCGACCCGTTCACCCATCGTGCGTCAATTTGTTTTTGACCTTGTCCCACGCTTGCTCTTGAGGCTTCTGGTTGCATCATAATCAGTTACAGTCTTTTGAATACCTTCATGCATTCGTTAATAAGGTTAGAATATATTTTGTGGCATGGCTGTGTGAGATATTAGATTAGAGCAGCTTAGTTAGTGTATCTGGACCATCCCATGAGAAAACAGTCTTGTCCAATGTCAGAGCCTGGTGCATTTGCTTTCCTGGCTAGATGAAGCACAAGTTTACTTATGTAATGTACCGTTACAAGCAACACACACACACAAAGGCACAGAGTAAATGATAGATACGTGGCTGCTTTATGAGCAAATGCAGCCCTGGGCCCGTAATGAGCCGCAGTATGAGTTTGAATGAGTTGACTGCACAGAGCGACTTTAATGAAACAGTCTAATGACATCAACTCGAGCAGGGAAAGATAAAGATGACATACTGTCCTATAATAATCAAAGTGAACTTCAACACTAATGTCAGGCATGCATTTTCGAGCGTCATTCTGTTGTTGACGCAATTTCAAGGTGGCACCCGGGGTGAAATCATGAAGTATTTTGCACTTGAAGACGGTCTTTGTTTTATCTCAGCAGGGCGCAACTTCTTCTTTCATCATGACATTTGCTTGCATGCAGTGTTGAGGGTAACGCATTACAAGTAACACGAATTACGTAATCAGATTACTTTTTCAAGTAACTAGTAAAGTAACAAGTTACTTTTTAATTTAGAAGGAAATATCTGAGTTACTTTTTCAAATAAGTAACGCCAGTTTCTGTCACATTTCACTACGGTGTGGGAGCGTGGAGTGTACCAGGAGTACATCAACACAGGAGATTTTAATGTCTTTAAGGGAACCAGGAAAAACACACGTAGCAGGAGCGGTTGACACATCCACAGACATTCACAATACCAGATGACAAAACTTAACACAGGGCTCACTATAAATACACAGGACTAAAGGCTGGGATGACGAGACAGACCTGGAACTAATGAAACAAACATAATTAGAACAGGAACAGGAAGAACCAAATAAGGGCATTGAAACACATGGGGAGCAAAACACACACAAAACACGGAACAGAGTCTGACAGTTACTTTGTTTCCCATGTCTTTACTGACAGCTCTCGTGTTACCATCTTGAGAGAAATCGGGAGTAAGTGCAGAGGCGTTGTGCATGCTTTGTGAACATGATGCTTACTGTAGTTCTGGAATAAATATGAACATGTATTTACTCATCTCACCTGCACAAAAACAGATTCAGTATTCCTCAAAATGAATAAAAATAATGCAACTCAGAATATGACGCAAACCTGCAATAATTAAATATGTTAAATAAGACAAATATAATTTATGTATTTAATCCCATTTTATTAACCAATGTCTTTGCTACTGACCTTCGATGATCCAATTCAACAACATATGGGTTTAATTTTTGTTATTGCTGAATAGTGTATTGATGAATAGTCTTCTCCTGCGTCATATTCTTCATACAATTTGTTTGAGCTGCGCCCTCTACTGTTTAGACATGAATTTGCATTTCCTTCAGCCTGAGGCGTATTCATTTCACTTTTGTTGTGAAAGGGCTTTTACAATACTTTTTTATATTAAAAACAAGCAAGCAAGCCCTGCCCAGATTTAAAAAGTATTCTAACTCAAAAGTAACGTAACGCATTACTTTCCATAAAAAGTAACTAAGTAACATAATTAGTTCCTTTTTTAGGGAGTAATGCATTACTTTTAAAAGTAACTTTCTCCAACACTGCTTGTATGGTACAGTAAATAGTTTTTTTTTCTTAACTGCACCTTCTGAATATTTGTCTTCACATATTTGCATTTGTTAATCTTCGGTTTAATGCAACAGACACCATATGAATCATATGAGTCATCATGATAGTTTTTATCAGTTTGAATGATTCATAAAACACACTCACATACCACTTGAGATGAGCAAAATAGTATTTTGAGTAGAATGAAAGCTAGTGGGATTAGTGGTACATGATTCACAATTTCCAAAATTAAACTTTTATGTTGTAATCCTTTCTAATAATATACATCACTCAATGAATATAAAATGTCTTTTCAGGTTTTTCAGTCAAATACATTCTACTTGATATGGAAATGCTTCTACTTATACATCAAATGGTTAACATGCAAATCTGCATGAGTAATTAAACATATGGGAACTGTGACTTTTCTGTGAAGTTTTAGTGAATGTCATTTAAATTTCCTCAATTATCGAAGCAGTCACGCTTGGCAGCGTTGTAGTAACTATACCAACCCTCGCCAATGGAGCTATTTGGAAAGCGACCTAGAGGACGTGTGTGCATTTCTGAGCGGCACTTGTGAAAATGAGCTGTGGACGGAGTCCTCAAGAGTGCCGTGATGATAACCTCGCTCAGCTCTCCTCACGTCCTGAATGAGATCCGTGGAGCCGATGCTGTTGCTTGCTGATGAAGCATAAACCAGCTAAATTATGAGAGACTTAGACCAAATCTATTTACATGAAGACGTGCTTGATGTGGCGAGCAGAAACTGTTTCACAACATTGACAATCTGTTTAATTAACGTAAGGATTGACGTGTAACCATAATGGGATGTTTACAACAGTCGAAAGGCTTCTAATCATCACATGTAATCCATCTGCTGGAGGTTGAAGATGTAAATGTCCACATTTCTGCACCGCCTACACTGGTGCCCTTATGTTGTATTTTATATCACTGTTGCTGCCTTAAACATGCTGCATTGTGACACCTACCTTTCTGTAATTTATACCCATCTGGTGGGCTTTGTCTTTCTGGTGCTTGTCTCAGAAGTTCCCCAGGCTGGAAGGTCAAACTTTAGATAAAGCCGTCAGCCCATCTAAAAGAAAACCGTATCGACACGGCACACAGAAACTCTCACAGTCTCAGAAAATGCGGATATCTTGTGTTGTCGTTATCGTAATTGATTTTTATTAACGCCTGACATCTAATTGGTGACACCAGTGGTTCTCGACTGGTATTGCTACAGGATTCAGATTTTTACATCGGACATCAATAGAGATATACAGTATATGTACTTTTTTTTAGTTAAAAGGTTATCAGTTATTGAATATCCAGCACTGTTTTCATAAATTGCTTTTTACAGGCATTTGTTTTAAGTGGAGTAAAAAAGTGTTAAAGCAAAAGAAGAAGTGACCGTTTAGAGGGCAAGAAAGGTTTGCTTAAATATAATGCCATTATTAATAATAATTCATAATAAATGTTAATCGTATTATTGTTCAAGCGTTTTGGGTCGGTAAAAAAGTCTTCTATACTCACCAACACTTTTAAAAATAAAGGTGCCTCACGATGCCATAGAAGAACCTTTTTGTCTAAATGGTTCCATAAAGAACCTTTTAACATCTGAAGAACCTTTCTGTTTCACAAAAGGTTCCTTGTGGCGAAAGAAGGTTCTTCAGTTTATATAGAGGTAAGAAAAAGATGGTTCTTTGTGGAACAAAAAATGTTTTTTTTATGGCATCGCTGTGAAGAACCTCTTAAGCACCTTTATTTTTAAGAATGAAGGCTGCATTTATATGATCAAAAATATAGTGAAAACAGTAATATTGTGAAATAGTATTATATCATTATTTATATAATATTTAAAATAAATGTTTTCTGTTTTAATACAAGTTAAAAAATTTTTTTTTTCTTATTTTAAAATGTAATTTATTCTAATTTCAAATCTGAATTTTCAGCATCATTACTCCAGTCTTAAGTGTCACATGATCCTTCAGAAATCATTCTAATATGCTGATTTGGTGCTTAAGAAACATTTTCAATTATTATCAATGTTGAAAACACCATATATTTTTTTCTTTTGAATAGAAAGTTCAAAAGAACAGCATTTCTTTCAAATCTTTTGTGACAATATAAATTTATTTACTGTCACTTTTGATCAATTTGATGCTGAATAAAAGTATTAATTAAAAATATTTTATAGGCTATTTATACATAAAAATAATTATCATGAGACATAAGAAAATATTATGAATCATTTTCTTGACTTCAAGTGGTCAACCAACACCAGAACCAAAATTATATGCAAACAAAGAAACCAACATTGAGTTGAATGAAAATGTTGCTTTTGCTAATTTGACTAGATTCTTCCTAAGATTAATTTGCATTTCCAGAATACTGTAGAGTACATCAACGTTTTCTCCTCGCTTTGGTAAGACAATTTTTTATTTTGCAGTCCTAACTTTGTCTGATAATGAAGTTGCACTTTACTATTTGCATTTCGCATAGTTTTGTTTTGTTTTCCTTGCTGTCCTCGACCTGTCGACCTGTCTGGAATAGACTTACCAGTTGTGAACCACTGATCTAGGGAGTGTTACTTTGGGTGCCCTGGCACTGCTGTTTTGCTGTTTTGCCTTTCTCAGGGTTGGAGGTGGCTGATGCTGATGGCCCAGCTGCTGCCTGTGTCTGATTTAACGGCCCGGCTTCAGGAAATGGCTGCTCATGAGTCCAGGCACGTCACAGTCTCCAGACCAGAGGAAGTTCACTGCTATTCACCACTGATGCCTAAATGAGACTCTTCTGTCCTGCAAGGGCTCTGGCACACACACCTCACTCTCTCTCTTTCACAATGTCAGATAACAGCACTTCCTTTTCTGAGACACTTCATTCTTATCATTTCCTGCTCCAGCTCTGTGATGAATCACAGTTTTTTTCTGGTTAGAGGCCCGGCAAGCTAATTCTTCTTCCCTTGCTCCAGACACTTTGGCCCTTCATTTTCTTTCGTTTTTAGCTCGGATACAAGGACATTTATTGTGTGTTTTAAAGTAGATGTGCTCTCTGAGAGTGACACAATTATTGCAGGTCTAAGGTCTATATCATTTATCTTCAGATCTGATTAACCTGTCAGGACAATGATAGTGGAGAATGATGAATTCATCACCTAAACATCCATCCGTCTGTCTGTCTATTGTCCTACAGTACTTATTCCATCTATTCTGTTTATCTTCTGTCATTCTGTCTATCATTCTGTCATTCTATTTATTCCATTGTTCTATTTATTGTTCTATCATTATCACTCAATCTATATCCTTCTATCTATCGTTTTAAAGTGCCCCTATTATGCCTTTTCAAATATTACCTTTCATGCAGTGTGTCATGTAGCTGTATGTGAACATAAACTATCTGCAAAGTTGTGAAGCCGACAGTGCACGATAAATAAAGTTATTGTCTATCGAATAAAAAGAGTCGGCTCGCAATCGCCTAAACGAATCATCAGGAATTTGAATCTTATTCTGTTACGGCTCTACGTCACGAAGTAACACATTTGCGTAATGTGTGCCCACGTTCTACGTCACCAACTTGCCCGCCCACAAACAGTAACATTTCTGTGTGGTTAACTTCATGTCGAGAAGACACTGTATCCTACGCTGTGAGAGTAAATTTGTTTTATCATATCTTATAATTACCACAAACTTGTTAACACTTGTAGCGGATTAGCTCATGGGGAAATATGAATAATTAACCATAACTAATTATGATTAATTATTAATATTTTAGATCCACTGTAGATATTTAGCTGACCACTCAGGGTCAACCGTCTTGTCAATTCTAAGAACGTTAATTTCCTGGTTAAAGGAAATAACTTTCTTACTGTACAATTCTATAAACTTGTAACGTAAATCTGCATGATTATTGACTCCGGTTATGAGTAAACAATGAACACGTCAAGTGTGAAACAAGTAAGGTTTTATTAACTA
>NW_015505258.1:106129-112114 GCF_001515645.1 Sinocyclocheilus grahami | reverse complement strand
TGAATAGAAAGTTCAAAAGAACAGCATTTCTTTCAAATCTTTTGTGACAATATAAATTTATTTACTGTCACTTTTGATCAATTTGATGCTGAATAAAAGTATTAATTAAAAATATTTTATAGGCTATTTATACATAAAAATAATTATCATGAGACATAAGAAAATATTATGAATCATTTTCTTGACTTCAAGTGGTCAACCAACACCAGAACCAAAATTATATGCAAACAAAGAAACCAACATTGAGTTGAATGAAAATGTTGCTTTTGCTAATTTGACTAGATTCTTCCTAAGATTAATTTGCATTTCCAGAATACTGTAGAGTACATCAACGTTTTCTCCTCGCTTTGGTAAGACAATTTTTTATTTTGCAGTCCTAACTTTGTCTGATAATGAAGTTGCACTTTACTATTTGCATTTCGCATAGTTTTGTTTTGTTTTCCTTGCTGTCCTCGACCTGTCTATTCTGTTGGAATAGACTTACCAGTTGTGAACCACTGATCTAGGGAGTGTTACTTTGGGTGCCCTGGCACTGCTGTTTTCCTATGTGGCCTTTCTCAGGGTTGGAGGTGGCTGATGCTGATGGCCCAGCTGCTGCCTGTGTCTGATTTAACGGCCCGGCTTCAGGAAATGGCTGCTCATGAGTCCAGGCACGTCACAGTCTCCAGACCAGAGGAAGTTCACTGCTATTCACCACTGATGCCTAAATGAGACTCTTCTGTCCTGCAAGGGCTCTGGCACACACACCTCACTCTCTCTCTTTCACAATGTCAGATAACAGCACTTCCTTTTCTGAGACACTTCATTCTTATCATTTCCTGCTCCAGCTCTGTGATGAATCACAGTTTTTTTCTGGTTAGAGGCCCGGCAAGCTAATTCTTCTTCCCTTGCTCCAGACACTTTGGCCCTTCATTTTCTTTCGTTTTTAGCTCGGATACAAGGACATTTATTGTGTGTTTTAAAGTAGATGTGCTCTCTGAGAGTGACACAATTATTGCAGGTCTAAGGTCTATATCATTTATCTTCAGATCTGATTAACCTGTCAGGACAATGATAGTGGAGAATGATGAATTCATCACCTAAACATCCATCCGTCTGTCTGTCTATTGTCCTACAGTACTTATTCCATCTATTCTGTTTATCTTCTGTCATTCTGTCTATCATTCTGTCATTCTATTTATTCCATTGTTCTATTTATTGTTCTATCATTATCACTCAATCTATATCCTTCTATCTATCGTTTTAAAGTGCCCCTATTATGCCTTTTCAAATATTACCTTTCATGCAGTGTGTCATGTAGCTGTATGTGAACATAAACTATCTGCAAAGTTGTGAAGCCGACAGTGCACGATAAATAAAGTTATTGTCTATCGAATAAAAAGAGCGGCTCGCACTTGCCTAAACGAGTCGTCAGGAATTCAAATCTTATTCTGTTACGGCTCTACGTCACGACGTAACACATTTGCATAATGTCTGCCCACGTTCTACGTCGCCAACTTGCCCGCCCACAAACACTCAAATTTCCATGTGGTTAACATCATGTGGAGAAGACTCTGTATCCTACGCTGTGAGAGTAAATTTGTTTTATCATATCTTATAATTACCACAAACTTGTTAGCACTTGACACTTACCACTGAGAAACGTCCTGCTCCTTCTGAATATTTGTCTTCACATATTTGCATTTGTTAATCTTCGGTTTAATGCAACAGACACCATATGAATCATATGAGTCATCATGATAGTTTTTATCAGTTTGAATGATTCATAAAACACACTCACATACCACTTGAGATGAGCAAAATAGTATTTTGAGTAGAATGAAAGCTAGTGGGATTAGTGGTACATGATTCACAATTTCCAAAATTAAACTTTTATGTTGTAATCCTTTCTAATAATATACATCACTCAATGAATATAAAATGTCTTTTCAGGTTTTTCAGTCAAATACATTCTACTTGATATGGAAATGCTTCTACTTATACATCAAATGGTTAACATGCAAATCTGCATGAGTAATTAAACATATGGGAACTGTGACTTTTCTGTGAAGTTTTAGTGAATGTCATTTAAATTTCCTCAATTATCGAAGCAGTCACGCTTGGCAGCGTTGTAGTAACTATACCAACCCTCGCCAATGGAGCTATTTGGAAAGCGACCTAGAGGACGTGTGTGCATTTCTGAGCGGCACTTGTGAAAATGAGCTGTGGACGGAGTCCTCAAGAGTGCCGTGATGATAACCTCGCTCAGCTCTCCTCACGTCCTGAATGAGATCCGTGGAGCCGATGCTGTTGCTTGCTGATGAAGCATAAACCAGCTAAATTATGAGAGACTTAGACCAAATCTATTTACATGAAGACGTGCTTGATGTGGCGAGCAGAAACTGTTTCACAACATTGACAATCTGTTTAATTAACGTAAGGATTGACGTGTAACCATAATGGGATGTTTACAACAGTCGAAAGGCTTCTAATCATCACATGTAATCCATCTGCTGGAGGTTGAAGATGTAAATGTCCACATTTCTGCACCGCCTACACTGGTGCCCTTATGTTGTATTTTATATCACTGTTGCTGCCTTAAACATGCTGCATTGTGACACCTACCTTTCTGTAATTTATACCCATCTGGTGGGCTTTGTCTTTCTGGTGCTTGTCTCAGAAGTTCCCCAGGCTGGAAGGTCAAACTTTAGATAAAGCCGTCAGCCCATCTAAAAGAAAACCGTATCGACACGGCACACAGCAACTCTCCCAGTCTCATAAAATGCGGATATCTTGTGTTGTCGTTATCGTAATTGATTTTTATTAATGCCTGACATCTAATTGGTGACACCAGTGGTTCTCGACTGGTATTGCTACAGGATTCAGATTTTTACATCAGACATCAATAGAGATATACAGTATATGTACTTTTTTTTAGTTAAAAGGTTATCAGTTATTGAATATCCAGCACTGTTTTCATAAATTGCTTTTTACAGGCATTTGTTTTAAGTGGAGTAAAAAAGTGTTAAAGCAAAAGAAGAAGTGACCGTTTAGAGGGCAAGAAAGGTTTGCTTAAATATAATGCCATTATTAATAATAATTCATAATAAATGTTAATCGTATTATTGTTCAAGCGTTTTGGGTCGGTAAAAAAGTCTTCTATACTCACCAACACTTTTAAAAATAAAGGTGCCTCACGATGCCATAGAAGAACCTTTTTGTCTAAATGGTTCCATAAAGAACCTTTTAACATCTGAAGAACCTTTCTGTTTCACAAAAGGTTCCTTGTGGCGAAAGAAGGTTCTTCAGTTTATATAGAGGTAAGAAAAAGATGGTTCTTTGTGGAACAAAAAATGTTTTTTTTATGGCATCGCTGTGAAGAACCTCTTAAGCACCTTTATTTTTAAGAATGAAGGCTGCATTTATATGATCAAAAATATAGTGAAAACAGTAATATTGTGAAATAGTATTATATCATTATTTATATAATATTTAAAATAAATGTTTTCTGTTTTAATACAAGTTAAAAAATTTTTTTTTTCTTATTTTAAAATGTAATTTATTCTAATTTCAAATCTGAATTTTCAGCATCATTACTCCAGTCTTAAGTGTCACATGATCCTTCAGAAATCATTCTAATATGCTGATTTGGTGCTTAAGAAACATTTTCAATTATTATCAATGTTGAAAACACCATATATTTTTTTCTTTTGAATAGAAAGTTCAAAAGAACAGCATTTCTTTCAAATCTTTTGTGACAATATAAATTTATTTACTGTCACTTTTGATCAATTTGATGCTGAATAAAAGTATTAATTAAAAATATTTTATAGGCTATTTATGCATAAAAATAATTATCATGAGACATAAGAAAATATTATGAATCATTTTCTTGACTTCAAGTGGTCAACCAACACCAGAACCAAAATTATATGCAAACAAAGAAACCAACATTGAGTTGAATGAAAATGTTGCTTTTGCTAATTTGACTAGATTCTTCCTAAGATTAATTTGCATTTCCAGAATACTGTAGAGTACATCAACGTTTTCTCCTCGCTTTGGTAAGACAATTTTTTATTTTGCAGTCCTAACTTTGTCTGATAATGAAGTTGCACTTTACTATTTGCATTTCGCATAGTTTTGTTTTGTTTTCCTTGCTGTCCTCGACCTGTCTATTCTGTTGGAATAGACTTACCAGTTGTGAACCACTGATCTAGGGAGTGTTACTTTGGGTGCCCTGGCACTGCTGTTTTCCTATGTGGCCTTTCTCAGGGTTGGAGGTGGCTGATGCTGATGGCCCAGCTGCTGCCTGTGTCTGATTTAACGGCCCGGCTTCAGGAAATGGCTGCTCATGAGTCCAGGCACGTCACAGTCTCCAGACCAGAGGAAGTTCACTGCTATTCACCACTGATGCCTAAATGAGACTCTTCTGTCCTGCAAGGGCTCTGGCACACACACCTCACTCTCTCTCTTTCACAATGTCAGATAACAGCACTTCCTTTTCTGAGACACTTCATTCTTATCATTTCCTGCTCCAGCTCTGTGATGAATCACAGTTTTTTTCTGGTTAGAGGCCCGGCAAGCTAATTCTTCTTCCCTTGCTCCAGACACTTTGGCCCTTCATTTTCTTTCGTTTTTAGCTCGGATACAAGGACATTTATTGTGTGTTTTAAAGTAGATGTGCTCTCTGAGAGTGACACAATTATTGCATGTTTACTGTTCATTTTTTAGAAATATCAATAGTATTTGTATTAAAACTATAGTCACTGAATGTAATAAAAAAAAATCGAGAATCAAAAGCTTGCGAATCGAAATCGAATTGAATCGGGACATCTGAATCGATACCTAGCCCTATTTACCACTGAGAAACGTCCTGCTCCTGTCGTGCTTGCGAATCAGTCTCTTGTCGATCAGCCACTTCAACCGTTTCATCATCAGTCTCCAGCTCGAATTGGTAAGGTACAATCGAAACCATCTTTTCTATGTATTGACAAGTCTCCAGGGCTGTCATTCCGTCATGGCAATGGGCTTTTCGTTTTCGACACGCGCTGTATGCGGTAGACCAATCCAGAGCCAATCTCTCTACGGACCAATCACAAAGGACCACGCCATCTGACCAATCACAACAGTGAGGGCTCATGGAAAGTAGGGGTTTAGAGAGACAGATTCTTTGAACTGCTTCGCACAAGTCGTTTACGAATCATTTAGAAATGAGGTAAAATTAAATCTATTTTTTGAGAAAACTAACGTGTTTTTTGACCTTGCATGCATTTAAACCTTTTTTAGGAGACTCATAAAACAATATTAGCAACCTTAAAAATGGCATAATAGGGGCACTTTAATATTCTGTCTATCATTCTAGGTATCGTTCTGTTGTTCTAGCTATTGTTCTATCATTCATCCATCGTCTGTTCATTCATTCATTCATTCATTCATTCATTCATCTGTTCTGTTGTTCATTCATTCATTCAATATCTCTCCTGTTGTTCTAGTTATAGTTCTGTTATTCATTCATTCACCCGTTCTGTTGGTCTGTTGGTCTATCTGTCATTGATTAATCAATTCATTCATTCATTATCACCTGTTCTGTTGTTCTAGCTAGCTATCATTCATTCATTCATTCATTATCACCTGTTCTGATGTTCTACAGTAGCTATTTTTCATTCATTCATTCATTCATTCATTCATTCATTCATTCATTCATTCATTCATCTGTTCTGTTGTTCATTCATTCATTCAATATCTCTCCTGTTGTTCTAGTTATAGTTCTGTTATTCATTCATTCACCCGTTCTGTTGGTCTAGCTATCGTTCTGTCATTGATTAATCAATTCATTCATTCATTATCACCTGTTCTGTTGTTCTAGCTAGCTATCATTCATTCATTCATTCATTATCACCTGTTCTGTTGTTCTAGCTATCGTTCATTCATTCATTCATTCATTATCACCTGTTCTGATGTTCTACAGTAGCTATTTTTCATTCATTCATTCATTCATTCATTCAT
>NW_015505258.1:97307-105704 GCF_001515645.1 Sinocyclocheilus grahami | reverse complement strand
ACCATCTTTTCTATGTATTGACAAGTCTCCAGGGCTGTCATTCCGTCATGGCAATGGGCTTTTCGTTTTCGACACGCGCTGTATGCGGTAGACCAATCCAGAGCCAATCTCTCTACGGACCAATCACAAAGGACCACGCCATCTGACCAATCACAACAGTGAGGGCTCATGGAAAGTAGGGGTTTAGAGAGACAGATTCTTTGTACTGCTTCGCACAAGTCGTTTACGAATCATTTAGAAATGAGGTAAAATTAAATCTATTTTTTGAGAAAACTAACGTGTTTTTTGACCTTGCATGCATTTAAACCTTTTTTAGGAGACTCATAAAACAATATTAGCAACCTTAAAAATGGCATAATAGGGGCACTTTAATATTCTGTCTATCATTCTAGGTATCGTTCTGTTGTTCTAGCTATTGTTCTATCATTCATCCATCGTCTGTTCATTCATTCATTCATTCATTCATTCATTCATCTGTTCTGTTGTTCATTCATTCATTCAATATCTCTCCTGTTGTTCTAGTTATAGTTCTGTTATTCATTCATTCACCCGTTCTGTTGGTCTAGCTATCGTTCTGTCATTGATTAATCAATTCATTCATTCATTATCACCTGTTCTGTTGTTCTAGCTAGCTATCATTCATTCATTCATTCATTATCACCTGTTCTGTTGTTCTAGCTATCGTTCATTCATTCATTCATTCATTATCACCTGTTCTGATGTTCTACAGTAGCTATTTTTCATTCATTCATTCATTCATTCATTCATGAGGCCTTCAACCTTCAAGCATAGCTTAGTATTAATACTGCTGTCATATAGTTGTAATGTTTGTTTTGTTGTCAGATCCACTTTTTGTACATTGTATTGGACAGTAATTTTTTTTTTGGAAGCATTAATATAAAATACAGGTACATTTATAAAATAATTTCAACTACAATCAGTGTTTTGTGTTTTGGGGGGTAAGTGGCTGTCTAATATGCAGGATAATGTACAGTCACCCCATCATTATCGCAACCCCCAAAGAAAGGTTGATCCAGATCACCCTGTCTGGGTTTATTTTAGGATAATGACTGACTCACTGTACATTACATATATTACATATTTTAGCCCCTTACATATATTAGATATGTCAGCAGTACTTGAAACAACTGTTATTTTACCAAGAAATGTGGCAAAGGTCTATATACTTAATGAAGGAGCACCAGACAGCGCATCAAGAAATTCAGCTTTAGTTGCGGTCAACAAAGGTCAAAATAAATGAGAAACATTGTGAAAAGATAAAATATCGCAATCATAGACAGGATGAGATTTCACAGAGGACCTCTGAGTCAGCTGAACATAATTTCTCCCATAATTGTAATACATTTTTGTGAATTCAATGTAATCTTACCTATAGAGCAAAAGTAGTTCCATCCAAATGGGCCTATAGACAGAATAGGAATATAATTATGTAGTGTTCCACTGACTGAGACATTTTCCTTCACAATTCAATATGTCATGACAAGTTGCAGATGTCAGGTGAAGTGCTGTACCAAATACTCCCACCATGCGGCAAAAGTAGTTCCATCCAAATGGGCCTATAGACAGAATAGGAATATAATTATGTAGTGTTCCACTGACTGAGACATTTTCTTTCACAATTCAATATGTCATGACAAGTTGCAGATGTCAGGTGAAGTGCTGTACCAAATACTCCCACCATGCAGCAAAATTAGGTGTGTACGCCCAGAAGTGCTGAGCTATTGCTTTTCGAAATTGATCTGTGCTAACTGGCCCGGCCTCTCCATCTCTGCCTGTCTTTCTTTCTCTCTCTCTTCTCTGTTCCAATCGAACCAGTAGTTCATCAGACGGTCCTGGTCCGCGCCTCGCCGCCGTGACATCACTGTTTCCGATTCTCAAGGCGTGTTTGAGTTGATGACTCTGTTTGTGCATTGTAGCATTTGTTTCTTTTTGTGTCAGGTAACACATTCAGCATCCACCTGGGAAGGACGACAGGCTTTAAGACAGCACGTGAATTCTAATGGCTTTATCGGTCCCCTGCAGCTGGCTTTGGCTTTTTCCACCGTATGGTCTCCTCCCACAGCACATTGCATATGCCTCTTCAATTGGGGTCATGGCTCAGGCTGATAGTGAACTGTATTCCTTCCTAACTGGAGGGCTCCCTGCACCGGCCGTCAATCTGGCAGCGCGTAGCAGATTGGCTGGTGGTCTTGCTGCGGCTCAGGATTCATTCCACTGGCTTATATTGTGTCATTCTATGAATTAACAATGAAGATTGATGACACTGCCACACAACAGTGACAATCAGTCCGGGCTTTAAATGTGACTCGGATTTCATATATTGCGCATATGCAGAGCGTGTGAGGTAATCGTGTGTGTAGGATATGTACTGTGGAGTTGAAGTTGGAAGCAAAATGCCTTAACCAAGTCATAGTTTAATCTTATCTAAGAATGATGTGCTATTCAATATCTTTTTTTTTTGTTTTTGTTTTTGCATGTCTCATTTTGGATTTGGAGAGGAGACAAGATAATATAATATAATATACACATAATATATAATACACACGTAATTTAATATTTATACAGTATGTGTGTTCTTATATGTTATACAAATAAATGATGGTTGAATTAAAAATGGTTGGGTAACACTTTACAATAAGGTTCCATTTGTTAACTATATTTAATGCATTAACTAACATTAACTAACAATGAGCAATACATGTGTTACAGTATTTATTAATCTTTGTTAATGTTAGTTAATAAAAATACATCTATTCATTGTTACTCCATGTTAGCTCAGGTCCATTAAATAACATTAATAGATACAACTTTTGATTTTAATTTTGGAATCAACATGAACTAAAATTAATAAATTCTTTAGAAGTATTTTCATTGTTAGTTTATGTAAACTAATGTAGTTAATTAATGTTAACAAATGGAACCTTATTGTAAAGTGTTACCAATTGTTTTCATCAGGTGTTACACATTTAATATTTTATATAATATATTATTTTCCAGAAAACATTTTAATAATTTATTTTGGCTTTAGTACAATCCAGTGATATATTTTTGTCTTTATATTATTATGTTGACTATTTTTCCACACACACAGTATAAAGAGGTCATTATACACAAAAATATATTTAGCTGCCTTTATATTTTAGGACCTGGGGCCGGTTGCATAAACTGCTTAGACTAGTCCAGCGGTGGCGAAATCCGGTCCTGGAGAGCCGCAGCCCTGCAGCATTCAGCTCCAACCCTAATTAAAACTCACCTGCCTGTAGCTTCCTAGAAACCATTCAGACCTTGATTAGCTTGTTCAGGTGTGTTTGATTAGGGTTGAAGCAAAACTCTGCAGGACTGCGGCTCTCCAGGACCGACGTTCGCCACCCCTGGACTAGTCTTAAAAGTTAGTCATCTAATTATTTTTCTTCAAGACTGCTCATAACTTTGTAAAGTCAGTTACATAAAAAGGTAGACTGGTCTAATTTTAATCTGAAAAGTAAGACTTGGTTAACTGCTACTGTAACTACAGTAGTTCTTAAGACTCAGTCTTAATATAGAGACTATTGGCACTTTTCCACTGCATGGTACGGCTCGGTACGGTTCACTTTTAGGGGGTTTTCCACTGGGTACAGTACCTGGTACCTGGTACTTTTTTTAGTACCACCTCGGTTGAGGTTCCAAGTGAACCGTACCGTTTACAAAACGTGATGTGTGAACTCTGCTGATCACGGATATGCCGGAGAGAATCATCCCTACCTGCGTCACTGAGCTTGCGACACAAACACAACAGAACCGCTAGATTTAAATCAGCACAGCCAAAGATGGATCGAACGCAACTGTTTTGAACGAGCGCACCTTTTTTTAACGACCAAAAAGTGGCTGTTTCGTTGTCTGTTGAGGAAGTACAGACGTTCCTCTCTCTCTTGATAGCAGAGATGAGCGGACCCAGCGAGAGCTTGATGGGGTGACGCGGAATGAAAAAGTTTTTCAGGAGCAGTATAGGCGGCGCAACTAACGACATGTGAATAATCCCGCCCACTCTAAAGCGATACTAAACTGCAGTGGAAATGCAAACCGAGCCGAGCCGTGCCGTGCCGTACTGAGCCGAGTCGTACCACGCAGTGGAAAAGCGCCAGATGTTAATGCAACTGGACTCTGGGTCCTTTGCAACATTTTAGTGTCAGTTTGAACACCTCTGATGTAGACCACTTGGTCACAGCTTTAATAGTATTTAATCAATTTTACGTGCTGCAAATGTATTTTATTTTGTTGCTTTATTTTTTCCGATGTCTGTGGAAGTGTGTATGTGTGTTGGAGGAAAAACCTTAATTGCCTGGTTAAAGTGAGATGTCAGTGTTTTTGACAACTGTGAATGAGGCAAAATCAAAACATGCCAGCCGTGAGGCAAAAACGTCTCTAGGTTACGTATGTAACCATGGTTCCCCGAGGGAACGAGACGCTGCATCGAGATTCGCTTTGGGAACGCCCTTGTGTGACCGCGTTCTGAAGCAGGTGTCAAATCCCTCCAATGGAGCAGCGAGACGTCACAAGCAGGGTGGTGTAAGCACCAGAAAGCATAAAAGCGCATCCGGCCGAGCGCCACCCAGCTTCGATGAAGTAGCGCCTGCAGGGATGCAGGGAGTATGGCAAAGAGACGCAGCGTCTTGTTCCCTCGGGGAACCATGGTTACATACGTAACCTAGAGACGTTCCCCTTCAGGAACTCGAGCTGCGTCGAGATTCGCTTTGGGAACGAGAATACCAACTGCGCTATACTACCAAGTTCCTGCCTGTGTGTGTATCTTATGAGCACATCACGAAGAGAGAACTTGGGAACCTGGGGTAGAGAGAGAGAGAGAGAGTCAGTCCCCAGTGCGGTTGTCTACATTGCTGAGTGGGAAGGTGGCACTGCGGGAGTACTGAGCACACAGTCAAATTGTGTCACTGTCTCACTCCTGCCTGGGGGAAAAGGACATGCTTTATGCCTTCAATCTCTTTAAACTCTTTTCACGTGAAATAATTTTCATTTGATGTATTTGATTGTGTGGGTTTTCTGCGAAACTTCTGAATAGAACTGCACCTCTGATCTTTTTGCAGTCAAATTATAACTTTTTTGGCAGGAAAAGGACTTTGAAAATGCCGTTTTTGGGAGGACAATTAGGGTTCTCCTTGGAGACCTGACAAAATGTGAAAGATTAAAGACAGTACCTCAGGATATGGTGGTTTATAAATGAAATGATCAGATGGAAGGCTTTCTTAAGTTAGTATTAATGAGAGTTTGTGATTCAGTGTAGAGTATGCTAACAAAAAAGTGCCCCAACATTATTTGAAGTATCTTGAAGTGCTGTCTAATAACCATAGTACATTAATATGGTAATCAGCAACATGTAGCATGGTATATGCAGTATCTATAGTTAGTACAGTTAGAGAATCTCATAAGAAACTATATTTTTTATTAAATTGTTGAAGCCTAAAATTTTTTTAACTTCAAAAGTTAGCATAAAAATGGCTAATCAGCCTGGCAAAAGTTTGGGATCAGTACAATTTTTATGTTTTTTATAGAAGTCTCTTATGCTTATCAAGGCTGCATTTATTTGATCAAAGCTTCAGTAAAAACAGTAATACTGTAAAATATTATTCCAATTTAAAATAACTGTTTTCTATTAGAATATACTTTAAAATATAATTTAATTCTGTGGTGCAAAGCTGAATTTTCATCAGCCATTACTCCAGTCTTCAGTGAGTGAGTGGGAGAGAAACCGAATAGTTATGGCTGCTATGTGATAAAATTAAGTAGATGTTAAATTTACAAAAAGCATCAAATAATCTACAGAATATCATAATACAATACATGCTCATTTGACAAATTGGTTGGCCAGATTCTGTATTTTTAGAGCAGTGACTTGGATTGGATAAAAGACTGTTTAGTTACTATGCGCATGTGGGTTTTAAGAGCTGTTATACTGTATAAACTTAGATATTCTAATTAATCGGTGATGTTGAATGTAAGAGTGCACTTACATAAGCCTGGCTCTCCAGTTAGTCTAGTTGCTTATTAAAACAGCTCACAGGTGGGAGCTGCAAGGAATCCTCAGGTGGCTGTGATGAAAGTGTTAAATGACTGGGTCATCATAAGGAACCGTTTTAATCCTCATCTGAAAAAGGGCAACATTAACATGCAGTGAGGTTACATTAACGCTCATCTTGTAAATGACATTTACTTTCTCATTTAGTGTAAAATTATGTGGCAATATTGTATAGAGGCATGTTTAGAATGCTAATGATTGTCAGATTCCTGTTAAGGACAAGTAACAAGTTAATTTAGATCCACTCATAATTCACAAAAAGGTGAAACTCTGGCGGGTACTTCATCTTTAAAAGCAGTGAGATTTGAGGTCGCATAAAGTTGAATGGCAGGCAGATAAAATATGCACAAAAATATCAGAGCTAGAAAATGTCATGCTGAAGCAGTGGAGAGAGAAAAAGATTAAGCAAGGACAATTTGAAAGCAAAAGCTAAATATAAACAGTAAGGAAATGAAATGAAATAATAAATTGTACTATTACTCAGCCTTGCTTATATGCCAGACTCTCTCTGCATGCTAAATTTAAAGTGCTTTTTCTCCAGCATTGATTGTGGAAGGTCATTTTGAGTTACAGAATACATATATTTGTGGTTATGTAACAGCTTCATGTAAGTGAAAGTTATAACAGACTTATGAAGTATTTGCATTGCTTGATGGCAGTACATGCCAGATTCTTTTCAGGGCGGTAATCCAATTTGCTTGTGCCAAGTATTTCAAAGGACAGTTCACCCAAAAATAAAAATCATGTCAGTGTTTACTCAGCCGCATGTTGTTCCAAAACCATACACTGCCATTTTTTTCTTGTGCAAAACAAAAGAAGAAATGGAGGAATATTTCCCTTTAAGCTTGGAAAACGGCACTATTTAAAAAAAAATAATTTTAATATTTTTTTCTGAAATACTTTTCAGATATTTATGTGAGGAATAGACTGAAATAAATCATTATATCTGAAATAAATATAGGCTATTTTCGTTGCAGTATTTTTTTAATTTTACAATTTATTAAATTTTTAGAGCTCTGTAGGATTAAAAAAATATATAAATATTGAATATTTGGAATTATGTTTTTTTGTTTTTCCTGCGGTGCAAAGCTGAATTTTCAGCAAACCGCCTCAGTTCAAGAGAAAAGGCAGCGTGAGGCGCACGTCACCTGATCGTCTCCTCCGCTTTAATAACAGTTTCAGCATGAAATAAACATGAATAAGCATCCAAAGGTATGTTAAAAGAATGAGTAAAGCTTACCAAATTCCGTATCCTGTTTCATGTAATCGCTCTATAAGTGTTTCAACTGACAAGAAGTCAATATAGCAGCTTGTAAACAAAAGAAGAGTCAGTGTCAAATAACGTCACCTCATTTACCTCAGAAACAAACATATCTGACCATAAACTCGTTAGTCAGCTAGAAAAATGAACTGTAGAGAGGAGCATTTTGCTAAATATATGTACCATATAACATATTCATTATAATTTTTTACTGTTATAAGTCACCATTTAAAAGTTTGTTTAAAAAAAACAAATTGGAGTAGAAATATAATTAGGTAATTGTAACTTTATTATTATAAAAAACTTAATTGAGTGTAATTTAATAATTTTTATATAAATCAGTTCATTTTAACCTTCAGCCTATTGTATACCAACAGACTCTCCTGTATATTTTACATTAGTTACATTTGTTTTAGTTGAGAAAATTTGGCATGTACTGTACCTGATATATATCTAGAATAATCGATGTTGAATCAAATCGAAAGCTTGAGAGTCAGAATCAAATCGAATCGTGAAATTTGTTTCAAAACGCAGCCCTAGTTTTCACTAGATTTTTGATCAAATAAATGAAGCCTTGGTAAGCACAAGAGACTTTAAAAAAACAAACATTAAAATACTTCCAAAATTATTATTATTCCAAACTTTTGACCGAAAATGTATGGTTTTAAAACAACATGCAAAGTAAAGAAAATATTAAAGGGGTCATATGATGCGATTTCAAGTTTTCCTTTCTCTTTGGAGTGTTACAAGCTGATTGTGCATAGATAAGATCCCTGAAGTTGCAAAGACTAAAGTCTCAAAACCAAAGAGATATTCTTTATCAAAGTTAAGACTCTTGCCACGCCCCCCTAAAACGGCTCGTTCTAACACGCCCCCACATATCTACCTCAAGCGAGCGAGAGAGAGAGAGAGAGCGCGCGAGAGAGAGAGAGCGAGATAGAGAGAGCGAGCACGAGCGAGCGAGAGAGAGAGAGAGAGAGCGCGAGCGAGCGAGAGAGAGCGAGAGAGAGAGAGAGAGAGAGAGAGAGAGAGAGAGGGGGGGGGG
>NW_015505258.1:86888-97064 GCF_001515645.1 Sinocyclocheilus grahami | reverse complement strand
CACAGTGGAGTCAGCGGTCTTAACCGTGGCTTGTGTACTGCAAAAACATACCAACTTCATCACTGTGTCTGTCACGTGACTCTGTTTCTCTTTCAGGCTCTGTCTTTACATTTATTTTGAAAGCTGAAGCTCGCGATTATGGTAAGGGGCGTTACATTTCCGACGAGTGCTTGCGGTGTTCGGTCAATCACAATGCACTGGGTCAGCTGGCCAATCAGAGCAGACTGCGCTTGTCGGAAGGAGGGACTTTGTAGAAAACGAAGCGTTTGAGAGAGGCGGGGCATAGAGGACCTAAAATAATGTACAGTATTTGAAAAATAATGTGTTTTTTGAACATTAAAGCATGTCAACATATTCAGTTACACCAAATACACAAAATAATGATCTTTAAAAAAGCATCATATGACCCCTTTAAAATGTGTTGCTTGAACTTTTTTATTTATTTATTTTTTTACTTGGTGTGCACCAAGACAAACAGTAGATGTTTCAGATGCATTGGCATATACACCTGACTCCCTGTCTCTTCCAACAGGTCGGTTCCCCAGCGTTTCATACAGTGGGTTTAGGTGGCGAGTGGACGGGACTCTGATGTGGAGTGCTGCTCCGAAGCTGAGTGCCCACTACTAGACCAGCAACTTCCTGCGCCTCAGGATGGATTAGAGCGTCACGCCTCCGGAGATCAAAGGTATGAGATGTATAGTAATGAACTTCCACTCCGCTCTTTCCAATCAGAGCACCACATGCCTGCTGTAGTGCGTAGTGTTTGTCTTGAATGCACCGTGGATGGCTATTACTGTCCGTTAAATATTTATGAATGTGCCGGAGAGGTGAAGGAGTGTTTGATGTGCTTAATTGTACTGCAGACATTACATTTTTCAAGGCTGGGAAACAATGATAGACTGCAAACAACGCTTGTCCGCTTCAGGACTTTGCATTTTGTTTGGAAACCTGCCATGTTGTGCACAAAGAGCCATATGAGCTGGCCAGAATTATTGTGATTATAAATGGAGCACAGATTTATTGCTTGAGGTGAAAGAATGAACGAAGAAGAGAGAGGATAACAATGCTGCCTTGAGTCACAAAGTTCTCCAGTAACCATGGCAGCCGGGTTTTGACATGCATATAGCTGTCAGCCACTTGATTTGTGTCTCCTATTTTTCAATTATATTTCAGATGTGTACCTAATTCGCACTTAATTCCCCATTAAAATGCAGAAGCCCGATGAGATGAATCAAAGTTCTCTTTACAATTTTTTTTATTCGTTTCAGTGGCTTGAAAGAAAATGAGGTGAGGAGATTGTTGGTGTTGTACAAAGGGTGTTATAGGACTAGTCAGCGATTTATTGGAAAATGGAGGCTCACAGAGGGAATATGAGAGAAGGGCCTGGATCATTCCGTGGCCACGCGCACATCCTGCTGCGTTCAGTAAAGAGAGAGAACTTCAAAGAGCTGGTATGTGGCATGCTATTTTATCACTGGATACACTGAGTGGTCGTGTTCTTGGTCGCTAGAAGCTGTTCCTACAGCTTTATGGTCGATTGTTATTTTTGGGCAGCACAACTGATCTTTCTCATTGGTAAAAAGTGTTTGTTCTGTATATAATACACTTATTGACTCTCATTCTGACGGCACCCATTCACTGCAGAGGTGAACAAGTGATGTAATGCTAAATGTTTTCCAAATACAGGTGCATCTCAATAAATTAGAATGTTGTAGAAAAGTTCATTTATTTCAGTAATTCAACTCAAATTGTGAAACTCGTGTATTAAATAAATTCAATGCACACAGACTGAAGTAGTTTAAGTCTTTGGTTCTTTTAATTGTGATGATTTTGGCTCACATTTAACAAAAACCCACCAATTCACTATCTCAACAAATTAGAATATGGTGACATGCCAATCAGCTAATCAACTCAAAACACCTGCAAAGGTTTCCTGAGCCTTCAAAATGGCCTCTCAGTTTGGTTCACTAGGCTACACAAGCATGGGGAAGACTGCTGATCTGACAGTTGTCCACAAGACAATCATTGACACCCTTCACAAGGAGCCACAAGATGACTTATACTGTCTATTTACGCGTTGTGATCGGAGAAATGACAAACAACAAGCGCTACTGTACACTGCTCAAAAATTGCGTTTGAATCGTCAGTGGCAAATTCTTTAAATATAAAAAAACGTACTTACAGTCTGTGAGTCAGTACGGCTGGCATTGTAGTCTACTCTATCAGGATCAGGAAACAGTCCTACATAAAATGCGCTGGACACATCTGAATATTTGGGTTGAACTGTTCTGGAACAGTGTTGTAAATACAACTTAACCACTGATTTGTAGTCGAGTCCTCTTTTGGAAGACCAAACAAAGTACAGGTGCATCTCAATAAATTAGAATGTCATGGAAAAGCTCATTTATTTCAGTAATTCAACTCAAATTGTGAAACTCGTGTATTAAATAAATTCAATGCACACAGACTGAAGTAGTTTAAGTCTTTGGTTCTTTTAATTGTGATGATTTTGGCTCACATTTAACAAAAACCCACCAATTCACTATCTCAACAAATGAGAATATGGTGACATGCCAATCAGCTAATCAACTCAAAACACCTGCAAAGGTTTCCTGAGCCTTCAAAATGGCCTCTCAGTTTGGTTCACTAGGCTACACAATAATGGGGAAGACTGCTGATCTGACAGTTGTCCAGAAAACAATCATTGACACCCTTCACAAGGAGGGTAAGCAAGTAGTTTTGATTTCACAACGAAACACACAGTGCCTTCATGACATGGCAGCGGCGGCAACAACAATACTACAGCGAGAATAAAAGTTACGCCTTCTTTCTTTGCTTGAAAATTTGGGCGGCGTTATGCGAATCTTCCCACATTGTGACGTAGATGTGGGGGCGTGTTAGAACGAGCCATTTTAGGTAGGCGTGGTTGACTCTTAACTTTTATAAAGAATATCTCTTTGGTTTTGAGACTTTGCAACTTTACAGATCTTCTTTATGCACCAAGAGCTTGTAACACTCCAAAGAGAAAGGAAAAATTGAAATCGCGTCATATGACCCCTTTAAAGGGACAGTTCATCCAACAACGAAAATTCTGTCATTAATTACTCATCCTCTTGTCGTTTCAAACCCTTCGTTCATCTTCGCAGCACAAATCAGGATATTTTGGGTGAAATCCAAGAGCTTTCTGACCCTGCTTAGACAGACACGTTCAAGGCTCAGAAAGGTATTAAGGACATCATTAAAATAGTCCATGTGACATCAGTGGTTCCACCTTAATTTTATGAAGCTACGAGAATACCTTTTGTGCAGAAAGAAAATAAAAATAACAATTAATTCAACTATTTCTTCTCTTCCGTGTCAGTCTTCGATGCATGAATTTTCATTTTTGGGTGAACTATCCCTTTAAGCATCTTACAGGAAATTGGATGACATGCATTTTAATGTTTTTCTCCAGTCAGTAGTCATCACAGCGCTGCTCATTTATAAATTATCTTTGTGCGATGTATCACTTGTCAAGCCCACATCACATCACTAGCATTTGCTGTCACTCATGTTGCTGTAAACAACCAAGATTCATTTGAAAATTAATGTTTTGCGAATCTCTATATGTGTGAACGACCCTTTACATACTATACTGAGCGCTCCAATTGAGATTTGATGCATCGTTTCACCGCTGCCTGGAGTGGGCTGCTATATCTACTGCAGTGTGCTCTTTGTGTAAATGTCATTATTGAATATAACTTTCGAAAATGCATCGTTAGCTAGTAATGGCAACACCTCATAAAGCAGTGCCAAGGCAAAACATAATTGGCTTCTCACTTGAGAAAGCTGGTCAGCCCTTGCAAGACTGGAAAATAATTGCTGCCTTGCGGCTTCCAATGCAACTAACTGTTTCTTTGTCTGCTTAAATAGTTTCTTCAATTTGTTAATTTTTTGATCTGACACATAAGTCACATAGTAAACTATATATTTATTATATTAATAGTTACAACTACAAAACAAATGGCCTCAGCTGTTGAAGCATATGGGCTTTATGGGCCTGTTTACATCCGGTAATAACATGCGTCTCAGATGTGTCTCCTGTGTCTGGTTGTGAAGGGATTTTTCTGGGGAAAAATTTCTGATTGCATTTTTTAAAGCTGTATGTATCTGGAAAATTGTAATTAATTAATTTAGAGCAATGACATAACAAAGATGTGCAATACTGTTCTAAAGTTTGAGGTCAGTGAGATATTTTAAATGTAAAATAAGTTTCCTATGTTCACCACGGCTGCATTTATTTGATTAAAAATACATGAAATATAGTAATATTGTGAAATATTATTAGGATTTAAAATAAGTGCTTTTTGTTTTAATTTATTGTAAAATTTTATTTTTCTGTAATGGCAAAGCTGCTTTTTTCAGCATCATTACTCTAGTCTTCAGTGTCACATGATCCTTCAGAAGTCATTCTAATATGCTGATATGCTGAACAGTATTTTAAAAAGAACATTATTAATTTACTCTCACTTTTTTATCAGTTTAATGCATCCTTGCTGAAAAAAATCTATTTATTTAAAGCTGTTCAATTTATTATAATATATTTCTTTCAAATATTATTATCATATTGAGTATTGGTGAAGAAATATTGGTGAAAAACAATTTTTTTCTCTATCACCCAGCCTAAATCAATCACAAACTGTTATAAAAACCTTTTTTAGTGCTGTCCTCGCCCTCAGATTGCCTGACATGAATCCTAATACTTGGTGTAAACAGGTTCTGTGTCATTAATAAATCAGAAATGGTGAATTTACCGCTGACGGTCACCCATTTCTGAGCAGTCGTGTCTTTTTGCTGATCTCCTTCTCTGTGGCTTCTCCACACTGGGCTGATCCTGTTTTGTACAGTTTTCATGCGGCTCCTGCGCTGATGCAATAAACACAGGTTTGTTAGTGTATTTGTGACCGTCGTCTCCCTCACAGCCACAGTTTCCCTCCGTCTTCACTTCCATCCTGCGCACCTGAAAGCTCCAGATAAGCCTCACTGATGCTTGTCTGCTCAGGAGCAGATTACTTTGTAAACTGCAGGCACAGTGGAGAGGAAACAAGGGAAGGGAGGGAGGACTCGGCTGACCTGAGCAGGGTAAACAACTGCTGTGCTCTGGTAAAAGGTTGGTGGAGTCTGTGAGTGCTGGGCATGTTTGCGATGCCCTATGAGGCCCGACAGTCACTGAGTTCACTGACTCTTCTTTAATGCCGTGAAATCACCTCGTTTACTGCTGCCATCACACCTTTCCACAGCTGTTGGCTCTTTATGCCCCAAATGGCTTGGCTTTATTGTTTGATCATTAAAGGAGCGAGAGAAAGAAAAAATAGGAAAAATAGCTGTTACAAAATATAGTGCGCTGCCTTGCTGCCTACTGCCAAAATATTGCTGCTCAACTCACAATTTATTCAAATAGAGTTAGCATGCTAAGCTAACAGTGCAACGCTTCCTAAATGTATACATTTTGGAAATATTTTCCCTCAGAGTCCACTAGTCTCTATGCTGGGATAGAATACACAATTCTGCTTAGTTAGGCTAAAATTTGGATAGTTTGGCTATATTTATAAAATATTTATTTTTATTTAATTACAAACCGTAGTTTATTTTTAACAGTAAATCTGCATATAGTTTTGTTAAAAAAATATAGGAAATGTTTTTTGAGCACCAAATCAGCCTATTAGAATGATTTCTGAATGATCATGCGACACTAAAGACTGGAGTAATGATGCTGAAAATTCATCTATGCGCTCACAGGAATACATTATATTTTAAAATGTATATAAAAAACCTGTTGTTTAAAATTAGAGTAATATTTTACGAAATATATGTGGCCTTGGTGAGCATAGAAAACTTCTTTTAAAAACATTGAAAAATCAAGCTTTTGAATGGTGGTGTACATATTGCGAAACTGCTACACAAATTTAATTTTGATTGACCTGAAAATGTTTCTCTTCAGATTTATACATTAAACACCACTCTAATATTGTTTAAAAAGATTCAGTAGTGTCAACTCAGTACAAAAAATAAATCATTTTATTTGAAATTAATTTTGTGAAATTGTAATTTTGAATTATTATTCATACATTTAATTAATTAATTAATTTTGTACTGAGTTGACACTGAATCTTTTTAAACAATATTAGAGTGGTGTTTAATGTATAAATCTGAAGAGAAACATTTTCAAAACATGTGTGATTAAATAATAATTTACTTGACTAAAATCAGGTATCTTACAAGGCATCTTAGTTAAACTGTCTACATTTTGTGCTGCCAATGTTGCCCTAAAATCTTGCCTACATAGGTTGCACACTAGAACCATTTGAAACAGAAGCCAGTGTGCATGTGTGTGCATGTGACAAATTTATCCTTTGAGGCTCTGCTAAGTTGCTCTTGGGCCGTACTCAGGCTTTCATCTTCACTGGCACCGCATCAGTTTGGCCGCATTGGTATTCTGCAAGATTTGATCTTGTTTGGACAGCACTGTGTGCAAAGTTGTCCCAATATTTGGCTTTCCAGTTTTGAGAATGTCCAGCTGTTTTGCGGTACCAGAGGAATACAAAACCACAAAGGAGGTCTGAGGGCCGACCAGTTCACATTTCTCACACATCACACACCGGTGGAGAAATTAAATTATTGGGTATGTTGTTCATGTTCTTTGCAGAGGAAGTGTATAAGCTCAGTCATCCGTGCGTGGCAGCGTGGTTATGTGAGGATAAGGCCTGAAATGGTAGATTCACTTACAACTGTCCGTGCAGACAGCACTCTCTAACACATCGTGTATGCGTTTTGAATGCAGAAAGACTGCCTTAAATACAGATCCTCCACCTGCACTAAAACCTTCATCCCTAGCCGCTCAAAGGACAAATGCATACATGATGTAGAGCACTTTTGTAGAGCAATATTCAGATGCTGTTCAAGAATTCAGCATGCAGAAATGTTTGAATTCTAAAAAGTGGATTTCGAAAGGGAATATTTTGTGCTGTCCCCCATGAAAAAATACTATAGTAATTTATAGTAAATACTATAGCGTTTTTGAACCATACTATAGTAAAGTACTTGAATTAATTTGTTGTGGTAATTCTATAGTTGCGGTGGTAATATAACAACTATAGTAATATAAACCAATTACTTTACCCAATACTGTACTAAGTTTTCTACAACTATAGGGTATATTATACTACAATGCACTACAGTTTACTGTAGTAAAAACCAAAGTATACTGCTGTATTTATTACAGTTTATCAGTTCACTATAGTATGCTGTAGCATTTATTAACAAAGTGTTATAAATACTATAATATATACAGTATAATACACTTTACTATAGCATGGTTCAAAATCACTATAGTATTTACTATAAATTACTATAGTATTTTTTCATGTGGGGTGGCATCCCAAGGCTCAATTTGTGTAACTGAAAGACGTTAATCTTACAGTAATGTAAGAAAAGGAAAAGGTTGCTGCAAAGTTATTTTCTTTTTGCTCTTCTAAGAGTCACAGATTAGAACTAGACTTTTTATTTATTTATAATATTACATATTACAGTAAGAAAATCAAAAACTGCAGTAAAGAAATAGTTTTTGAATTACAGAAGCAAAAAAAAAAAAAAAAACTTTAACAGCAATAACTGCAACCAAACGCTTATGATAACTGGAGTGTTTTACAGCACCATGGTGGGATTTTGGCCAAATTGTGTGCAGAACTTCTTTAGTTCTGCCACGTTGGAGGGTTTTCGAGCATGTACTGTCTTGTTTAAGTTCCAGCCACAGCATCTCAATTGAGTTCAAGTCAAGACTTTGACTAGGCCACTAAAACTTTTTTTAACCATTCAGAGGTGGACTTATGCTTATATATTGCTGCATAGTCTAGTTGCACTTGAGCTTCAACTTATAGACTGAAGACCAGACATATACCTTTAGGATTTTCTGGTAGAGAGGAGATTTTATGTTTCCCTCAATTTTTTTCCCAGGCCCTGAAGCAGTAATCAGGCCTGGTTGCATCTTTTCCAACTGAGCCCCATTATTTTTGTAGTTTCGTGGATTTGGGAATCAGTAACTACAGGTGTAAATACCTTTCCACGCAGACCCAGTTGGTCTTAGATAACTTGTTTGCTTCAATAATTAACATTAAAATGTAAAAACTGCATTTTGTGTTTAATCAAGTTGTTGTTGTTTTATGCTAGATTTTGTTTTGATTTTTTAAACAATTTACTATGAGATATGCACATACACAAAAAAGAAGAAATCAGGATGTGTCACTTTGTGTGTATACTCAATGTATGTATATACTATATATACAGTGCCGTGAAAAGGTTTTTGCCCCCTTCCAGTTTTTTTATTTTTTTTGCATATCTGTCACACTTAAAAGATTCAGATCATCAAACAAATTTTAATATTACATAAAGATAATGCAAGTAAATACAAAATGCAGTTTCTAAATGATGATTTCATTTACTAAGGGAAAAAAGCTGTCCAAACCTACCTGGCCCTATGTGAAAAATTGAAAGAACTGTGATTAACCACATTATTTTAGAAAGCTGAGTTCAATTTCACTAGCCACACCCAGGTCTGATTACTGCCAGACCTGTTGAATCAAGAAATCACTTTAATAGAACCTGTCTGACAACGTGAAGCATGCTTAAAGAGCAAAACATCATGCCACGACCTAAAGAAATTCAAGAACAGATGGGAAACAAAATAGTTGACATGTATCAGTCTAGAAAGGGTTATAAAGCCATTTCTAAGGCTTTGGGATTATCCACAAATGGAGAAAAACTTGGAACAGTAGTGAACCTTCCCAGGAGTGGCCGGCCTACCAGAATTACTCCAAGAGCGCAATGACGACTCATCCAAGAGGTCATAAAAGAACCCAGAGCAACATAAGAACTGCAGGCCTCACTTTCCTCAATTAAGGTCAGTGTTCATGATTCAACAATAATCATGAATTCTGCACTCTATCAGAAAATCCTGAAGGAGAATGTCCGGCCGTCAGTTTGTGACCTCAAGCTCAAGCACACTTGGGTTATGCAGCAGGAAAATGATCCCAAACACACCAGCAAGTCCACCTCTGAATGGCTCAAGAAAAACAAAATTAAGGTTTTGGAGTGGCCAAATCAAAGGCTTAAATCCAATTGAGATGCTGTGGCATGACCTTAAATAGTCCATTCATGCTCAAATCCTCCAATATAGCTGAATTAAAGCAATTTTGCAAAGAAGAGTGTGCCAAAATTCCTCCACAGCGACGTGAAAGACTCATTGGCAGTTATCACAAATGCTTGATTGCAGTTGTTGCTGCAAAAGGTGGCACAACCAGTTATTAGATTTAGGGGGCAATTACTTTTTCATGTAAGGCCAGGCAGGTTTGGACAGCTTTTTTCCCTTAATAAAATAAATCATCATTTACAAAACTGCATTTTGTATTTACTCGTGTTATCTTTGTGTAATATAAAAATTTGTTTGATGATCTGAATCTTTTAAGTGTGACAAATATGCAAAAAAACAAATAAAAACACGAAGGGGGCAAAAACCTTTTCACAGCACTGTATCTGTATTAGGCTTGCTGCGATAGACGGTGCTGACGGTGATACCGTTGTTAAGCCGCAACACCGGTTACGTCACTTGCCCACTAGGGCTGTGTATCAGCAGCAAAGTCACGATACGATGCGTATCACGATACAGAGGCCACGATACGATACGTATCACGATACATGACTGCACTGAATTTCACCTCAGCAGAATTTAGAAAAACAGCTGTTTATTAAACACTGCTTACTATAGTGCCATTTCTAACTATTGGCAGAGCAGACAGTTGACCTCTGCATTATGAAGGGCCTCCGTAACTGTACCACAGTACAATATAGGTAATGGCATATGTTTCATGTTTACATTGTGCACTCCCCAAGGTACAATATTCTGATTGTTTGTATCTTTTTTTAAGCCCATAAATAATAATGTACTCGTTCTAATACATTTATATTGTGATGTACTCATTCTAATATGTTTAAAAAAGAATTTACGTTGCTGGTAGGTTATCATCGCACAAATTAACACACTCTCTACAATAAAAATAAATAAATTAGAAGAGTTCTAAACCAACGCGCTTCTTCACTGTATCTAACGCACACACTCTCAAGGCTGATTTATACTCGCCGCGT
>NW_015505258.1:53390-85830 GCF_001515645.1 Sinocyclocheilus grahami | reverse complement strand
GCTGCCCCGCAGTTTTATCAACTAAATAGCTTAATCGCTCTAGAGCTACATTATCTTTCTCAACAAGGAGCTGGTAGCATCATTGTTTCTAGAGGAATTAAAGCCACAGCTTTACTGTTAATAGAGAAATGCGGCAAATCGGTGGTAATTCATACATACACAGCCTCTCTCTCTCTATCTCTCTCTCTCTCTGTGTCGTAAATGAACAGTTGATAAATCACACTTTTCTGAGAATAGACTATTGAAGTGGAGATTGCTAAACTGCAAGCTAACCGCTGTTTTCAGAAAGCAAGCACGTTTATCCTCAGTGGAGAGAGAGCGTGTACACAGGGTTGCCAGGTTGATAAAGATAAGTAGCACGTTTAGCAGATATTTCCTGATTGCGCAAGTGTGAAGCTCTGTTTTGGGGATTACATCTCTTTATATCAGGCAACCCAGTTGTGTTCCTCTGCGGCCAGATTATTAACAGATGCTCTATTCATTATTTTTTAAAAACTCTAGCACTTTTCTACTCAATTTTAAACGTTGTAAAATTAAGCGTGGTCCACTGCTGCACACGTGCCACAATATACAGCTGGCCCTGTATCGATACTCGTATCGTCAAATCTCTGTGACGATACATCGTCGTATCGATATTTTGAACACAGCACTATTGCCCACTGCGGCACCGACCCCCACCGTCGTTTTGATTGTATTTATAGTAATAAAAATCATTTAGTTCAGTGAACGAACAGACACTACAATTAAAAACTGAACGCGGCTGCTCGATGCAGCGTGTCAAATGACAGTCGCATCACAGATCAGATTTCATTTCTCCAGTGAGGAGAGTGAGTCGAGCTGCCTGACAAGAAGAGTGAGGCGTTTTGCCGTTTATCTAAAGTGATTTTGGAAGTTTTTTTTAAACATTAATTTCTCATTTAATTGGTTCCACAGTGTTTGCATATTTTTACTTTATTTAAACTTTGTGTAATTTATTTATTTTATTTGACATCAAGGTGTATGCCGTGCCTCCAAGCTTTCTTATTCGTTTTGCTAATAAACTTTCTACGTTTCTTATTTATTTGGTTTTATATTATACATGTTTACTTATTTCCAGTTTTGTATAGGCTACCTATTTAAACTTTATGTAAGTTATTTTATATTAGGCATAGCCTGCCCTATAGCATGGTGTATTTTTATTCGTCTGTTTGGCTCTCATTCTGATGGCAATATATAGGCTAAAGTGACTTTGACGTTGTATTTTGTTGTTGCATTCAAAAAATTGGCACTGAATTGCCGCTAAATAGTGAAAGTAAAATGCACACGGTACTTTTAAGCTATTTAAAAGCGAAGGAAAGCGAGGAAAAGAGGGACAGTTCAAACGAACAATTGCTTTAGGCCGAATTGCCGTTATTTGAAAGTGAAAGTAAAATGCGCACACCGCTTTTACAAGCTATTTAAAAGCAAAGGAAAGAGAAGAAAAGAGGGAACCCACGGTGATACCGGTATTATCGGTGTTGTCACACGCCGATTAACCGGTGGGAAAAAATTCACAAACAACTTGTTATATCACAATTAATATTTTTCTCACAGTATGAAATCTGTGTGAAAAGAATAAAGCTGATTTTATGTTTTATTTCTCACAAGGGGATCATCACATTTACAAGGTCTTTGGCATGTTATTGTATGGAATAGCATTAAGATTTATCTTAATTTTAAAATCTTAAAAGGTTTTTCATACTTTTGGCTGTGTAGTGTATCTTATCCTGTATGGCTGTCAAAGCTCTACAGGCAAAAAGTATTATGAAAGAAGCTTCACACACTTTATGGATTGTATTAGCAAAACTGGCACTATATTAATACAAAGTAACCGTAAAATCACCTAAAATAAAGTGTAATGTGATGTGTTTTTGGTTTGGATTAGAAACAAAGCTCTTTCTGTATGCATATTTAACAGCAGATTTGGAAGATGAGTTGACGATGAGGCCAGCTGTGTTGTTATGGCTGGCACTATACTGTGGATCCAGAGGGTCTTAGCTGGCAGCGGCAGTGAACCGTGAAGGTTGGCACTGGCAAACCACACCACATGGGTTCGGTGCCACCTATGTCATTCATTTCCAATTGGTCATTTAAGCATAAGCATTTCTCTTAATAAAAGTCCTGAATAGTGTAGCATATGGGTGGTGAGAGGCAGCAGGCTGGAGAGAAAGAGTTGTTTCATCAATTGTGCATCTAATTGTTTTATGCACAGAAACACATTAAGCTCAGAACTCTTAATTGAATAATGGATGTCCCTGCTTCACCGCAGCTATTTCACCACCACTCGGTTAGCAAGACTATCCAATCTGAACTCGTCTCCCGCCTTTGTGTTTTACCTGCTCTTTGCCGTGATCCAGAGCAGAGTTGCATTAAGTCAGTCCGCCGTGAGCCCAGGCCAAGTGAGTGACAGGCTCTTATCAGCAGTCTAGCTGGCTGATGAGAGTTCAGTGAGGGTCAGCGTGAATTAAAGAGCAGGTAATTAAAATGTCCTGGGTACATGCCGCCGCTGCTTCGTTTATCTCCTCACGCAGCCGCTAACGGAGATATGTACTACAAATAAAGAAAGGCCATGGTATAAATTCCAAGTTCAACAGCATGTGATAGCCGATGCATTGAACTCCCTCCATCATTTGTGTGTTTTTGAGTTTAGCAGTGCTGAAGTCTCATTGTCCACTGTTATGACCTTTCTCCCCACCGTCTTATTCACAGGATGGGTGAGTGCTGTGTTTTTAAGTGTTGTATGCCTTTGAGTTTAGCTAATTGTTAGCTTTCTGAGGGTTTTTTGAGATCCAGTTAACAAATGTCTTTTTCTTCACGGACAACTTTCCAGCATGAGGGATCATTATTTTTCTTCAGTTTAGTGTCATTACTTAAAGTAAACATGTAGGGCTACATGAATCATCAAAATAAAACTGAACAATATGGCTTTTTGTAATTATCAAATAGCAAAGGTTGCGATTTAATTCTATAAATATACGCACCTGTTTCAAAGTGAAGCGCAGCACTGTGTTCTTATACACACGAGCAGCTCATGATATGCTATTTTTTAGTCTGTCAAATTGGCTCAGTTTGCAGTAAAGTGCTCTACATTTTGGTTCACTTGCAAGCAACACCCTTTTTATCTTTCACACAGATCAGTATCAGAACACTGTATCATCAGTAACTTGCCAATAGTTTAGTAGCATTCCCACTTTTGAAGTTTATAGAAAGTGATTACTAAAATTTTATTTAGTTTTTTTGTAACAAGCCCTGAATCCTAAGTTTTAAACTTTGGTGCACAACCCATCCTAATAATGTTTTGTGCTACAGACATGAATAATAACTCAAATTGTGGGCCTTGTTTTGGGACGTATTAGCAACCACATAACATCCCCACAACCCCCTTATATCATGGCAGCATGTTCTTCAGGGAACCGAATGACCGCTCCAGGGGCACAAATGGATAGCTTTAATTTTACAGTGAACAAACTAGCTCAGAGCTCAAACAGATCATTTTACATCCCCTCTTAAAGTGTGATTACCTGCCACTTGTTTCAGAAATCCATAAATCTGGATTTGTTCCATTGCATTATGACTTGGCCGGTGTTCGAAGAGGGGTGGGATCACAAAGCCACAGGCGACAGGTGCAATAACTCACGGAAGACAGGTCATGAAGTGAAGAAATGAGAGCGTCGTATCCCACAGCAGATGATCAGTCGTCAATGAGTTTACAGCATCCTGATGCTCCAGCCCTTCCCTTCACTTTGCATGCACCTCCAGCCTCTCTTAAAGGAATAGTTCACCCAAAAATTTACATTTGCTGAAAATGTACTCACTCCCAAGTCATCCAAGTAGTAGATTAGTTTGTTTATTCATTGGAGCAGATTTGGTGAAATTAAGCATTACATCACTTGCTGACCAATGGATCCTCTGCAGTGAATGGGTGCAGTCAGAGTTCAAACAGCTGATTAAAAAAACACAATAATCCACAAGTAATCCACATGACTTCAGTTCATCAATTAAAGCTAGTAAACAATGCTCTGATCTATATATTTCTCTCCTGATTCAAACAAGGAGAAAGCAATATTATATTATTTTATTTTCACTGGAGAAAGCAATATTATGGATGATGGCCTTGTATTTTGACCAGAAACAGCAGTTTATACTTAGAACACATTAATTATGATTTCTTTCTTATAAACAAACAGGTTTTCACTTCATAAGACATTAATTGTTCGCCTGAAGTCATGTGGATTACTTGGCGGATTACTTGTTATGTTTTTATCAACTGTTTGGCTCTCATTCTGATGGCATCCATTCACTGCAGAGGATCCATTGGTGAGCAAGTGATGTAATGCTGAAGTTCCCCAAAACTGTTCCAGAAACATCTTGGATGGCCTGAGAGTAATTACATTTTCATTTTTGGGTGAACTATTCATTAAACACAAAAGTTCACAAAGGCCAAAGATTATGAAATTCGGGTGTATTGCTCTCCCTCCTCAGAAAATCTCTTGTGGGTGTTTTTTGTCTAAACACAATATTAGTTTCTCGTTTTCTTAAGCCTCACCCACAACACCTTCCTTATCACTTGCTGTTAATGACTCGCATGAGAAATCTCGACGTGCAAAATGAAACCCCTCGTGCTTGTGTTCTTCACCCGCCCTTCCACCCCGGCCCTCGCTGAAAGCTCATAACATGCATTACTTCTGAGGAGCCAAAAATGCATTTTTCCCATTTTCAGCCGGAACGTCCCTCCCTATCTCTGCTGCAATGATCAAATACCTTTGTCTTCCATATTCTTTCGTTCACATTATCAAATTGAGTAAGTCAATCTAATAGGCACATGGGGAAGTGTGGTGACACTGCAATCAGATTAGAGGCGCAGCAGGGAGTGGAACCGGAGAATCTAATATTGCTTTGTGTGGAGCGTTCGGGGGCCCGGGTAATGCATCTCTCAGAGACCCGTGGCCCAGATGAGAGACGTGCCAGCATGCAGAACTGCAGTATCCTTGGAGGAGAAATTTCCAGCATAACACAGAATGTAAGGCATAGCTTGTGTATACGCCATGCCAGTGTGTTTCAGGCATTGGTCTGTTGGGGAAGACAGTTCATAACAGCAGATTCAGATTTATTATGTTATTATTATGTAGCATGAAGGAGACCATATACTCAGGCTGTCACCGGGACAGAGCTATTTTCCCTGTAGTATTGGAGGCATAGATTCAGACTTCTTCATAATGCAGAAATGTCATTTTATATGTTATATTATGTTCAGTGGTACTGCTGAGAAGCTACGTGTAAACATATGTTGCTTTATTTAAAATAATGATGTAGCTTGTCTCTCTCACTTTTTCTGTGTTTGTTGTGATAAAGCATTGCCCATGTTTGACCAGGACAGGGAGACCATCTTTGGTCATTGTGCAATGTATCCTACTATTTGAAAACATGTATACGGCTCGTCCTCTGCACGTACCCAAATGCCCATATGGTTAGAGGCCTTGTTTTTGGTCTTTCGATTTTACCATGCCCTCTTGATTTGGTGTGTTTTATACCAACAAACTTTCAGTCTTTTTATTGATCTCTAGGACAATACAAATGCTTAGTTGCTGTGTGTGTGTGTGTATGTTCTAAGGTTAATACAATTTAAATAAGTAAGGGATATTGTAAAGTCAGCTGGTCATTACGGCAAAATAAATTCAGTCTCAGATCTGGTCCTGTGTCCAACTGATGAAGTTTATTTTGCAAAAAAAAAAAGAAATTCATAATATTTAATAATAATAAATATGGTTAAACTGTTGTTTTTGTTAATAAAAATAAAAATCATGATAGTTTTTTAAATAAAATATTTTGTTTAATTTATTCAACAACAACAATAAACAATTAATGTCATTAATTATAATAATAATTACTGTGAAACATTCTTATTATTTTTAATAATAACAATAATAATAATTTTTTTTTTTATTTTTTTTTTTGATAATTGATAAAAGAGACATAATTTATTACCAGGGTCAGTGGTAAAATCTACAGTTTAAATTACATTATTCATATTTTAACCTCTGTAGAGCACCAGCTCTCCTAATTGAGTGAGTGTGTGTGTGTGTGTGTGTGTGTGTGTTTGAGTGTGAAAGAGAGACACAGTGAGAGCGAAATGTCAGTGTGGAGAGATCTGTGTTGAGTTTGGCCGAGGTGGCGTGAGGGCTGCCATCATGTTTGGCTCAGCTCCTCTTTACCCACACAGTGGCACCTGCATTAATCACAGCAGGGGTCTGAGACTCAGTTCACATGCCACAGTGTTTTAGAATAAGTAAGGGATATTGTAAAGTCAGCTGGTCATTACTGCAAAATAAATTCAGTCTCAGATCTGGTCCTGTGTCCAACTGATGAAGTTTATTTTGAAAAAAAAAATCTTAATATTTAATAATAATAAATATGGTTAAACTGTTGTTTTTGTTAATAAAAATAAAAATCATGATAGTTTTTAATAAAATATTTTGTTTAATTTATTCAACAACAACAATAAACAATTAATGTCATTAATTATAATAATAATTATTGTGAAACATTCTTATTATTTTTAATAATAATAATAATAATTCTTTTTTTTTGTTTTTTTTTAATAATTGATAAAAGAGACATGATTTATTACCAGGGTCAGTGGTAAAATCCACAGTTTAAATTACATTATTCATATTTTAACCTCTGTAGAGCACCAGCTCTCCTAATTGAGTGAGTGTGTGTGTGTGTGTGTTTGAGTGTGAAAGAGAGACACAGTGAGAGCGAAATGTCAGTGTGGAGAGATCTGTGTTGAGTTTGGCCGAGGTGGCGTGAGGGCACATTACTTTTTTGTCCTTAAGGTTAATGTGAAATGTGAAACTTGAAGAATCAGTATGATGCAAGCAGGGTTTTGTGAAATGTAGCATTACATAATTTGTTCACCAGTGGATCCACTGCAGTGAATGGGTGCCGTCAGAATGAGAGTGCAAACTCTCAACTCTCAAGGGAAGTTGTGGCCTAATGGTTAGAGAGTCGGACTCGTAACCCAAAGGTTGCGGGGTTCAAGTCTCGTACTGGCAGGGATTGTAGGTGGGGGGAGTGAATAAAAAACGTTGAGATGCATACTCCGTTTGCAGTGCGTATATGTGGTGCGTATTTTTTTCTGCATCCATGTTAACAGATTAGAGCAGGGCTATTCAATTAGCTTCATTTGAGGGCCAGATTATCGAATAGAAAATTTGAAGGGGGCCAAGGGGGTGGGGTCCTTCCCCATCCCGATCTCTTTCTGGGGGCACCTACAAAATTAGAACTTAAATTGAAATCTAAAATCTGTAAAAGTTTAACATTAGTGTTGTCTGTCAATCATTCATTAAAAAAGTATTAATCACACATTTTTCTGTAATTAATCATGATTAATCGCATATTTATATTGTCATAATTTCACATTGAACTTCCAAATTAATTTAGAAACAACATAAAAATAGTATATTTTAAATGTTTTTAATGGTATCTTTTTACTAAGTAACCTATTATTAATGAAGTATTGATATCAATACTGCTACCGGTGTCTCTATTAAATGCATTTTCCCTCAATTTTACCTAGCCTATTAATTATAGCCATTCAACATTACAGTATAATAGAAATCCATTATTTTTAATATTTAATAGGCTCTGAAATATTAAGTGATTTTAAAACAATCTTCACATAAACTATAAATTGTATATGCATAAACTATACAGATTAATCTTTATTCAAGCTACACAAGTTAATCAGCGACTAGAGCAGTCGAGTGATTTCTCTTTTTCTTTTGTTCTTTGATTTACATCAACGACAGACTTCAGCAGGTTTTACTTTAAAAGTAGCGCTGTCTCTTTAAAACCTGATGCACATGACGTGGATCTGACACATATCCTTTTTTCTCCAAACTCTTTACGGTCATTTAAGACTTTATAACTCATTTAAAACTACTTTTCCGAGGTAACTCACCAAAACCGCGTATTTAGACAATTGTGTGTGTGTTATCGTCGGTTGAAGCGCTACTGGTGCTCTGTCTAAAGCTGATCAGCATCTGTGTACAGCCGAACGAGCAACCTTTCAAACTATAGCCTACTTCACTAAACCGCTTAGGTGGCGTAACCCCAGGTATGTGTCGCCACATTCTCGGGTCATGAAGAATAAAGATGTGAAAAGTTAATCTTCCGAAATGAAGCAGAAAAATCTTCTCAGGTAAAAGTTATTAGAACCGTGTCTAGGGGCAAGCTGGCCATCACTCTGCTCTGACCTTATCAGCCCGTTCGTATCCTATTATTTGATTCGCTCTTGTCGCTTATGACAGAACAGCTAATCACGATGATCTTGTTTTCGGAAAATATTATTTTATTCGCTTATGTCAGAAACGGGAAATCTCTTTTAAAACTGGCTGTTGTTTTCACTTCATTGCATTGTTATAATTTGTAAAAGTTGTACTCGCCAACTGGCAACTGACACTGTTACATATACTCGCCAACGCATTTCTGAATTATGGTTGTTGAATCTGAACATAATAGCTCCTTTTTGAATGAATCATAAAAGTATTTTTTTTTTAATGCACAGTAAATGAGTGCTTTTGATTTTTTTTTCAGCAAGAATATACCCAATATGTTTGTTAAAAAAATAAAATAAATACACCGCAGTCATAATATGGGATGAATTCCAAAGCACAGCGGACACAGCCAATGTATATTACATTTCAGTTTTTATATCAGCTTTTTTGTAATCCTTACAATAGCACATAATGAGATCTCTCTTTTGACCCTGGAACATTAGTTTCAAAAATCTGCCACATAAGGGATGTCCGAGGAAATGAATGTTGCATTATTTATGCGCTATGGCGCTGAATTTATGATACAGTAACACGGTCACACAGTCATCTTTTGTCTTCCTAAGTTCCTGACTGTCATATGGAGCCTTATAATAGATATGTTGTAGCAGAAGCCTCCCTATGGCAATGTATACGCTTCTTTTATAGGTTCTGAGAAGCTACAAGGATATCACACTGCAAAGATGTGCAATTATTTTATGAGTTGCTTTGTCCTCCTGCCAGGAACTAGCAGCATATGGCCATGTCAGCACTGCTGTGTTCTCTTTGACATAAAACGGCGTGAACTTTATGCCTTGAACTGGAAGCTGGTTTGGTAGGTTACACAGTTTTCCTTTCAAGTTTGGTTCTGTTCTTTTTAGAGCTGATTCAAAGTAGTATTTTCAGTTTTTCATTTTATTCAAAACTTTCTTTGAAGCTTATCGCTGGAAAAGTGTCTCTGTTAAACTGGGTTAACTGTACAGACACCCTTTTGCTAAAATTATCATTTACTACAGCGAACAGTGATTCCTCGAGCAGATAAATCTGGCTGCTTTATCAGTTCAAGCACATTTAACTGATAAATCTGAAAGAGCGTCACATGGCGCTCTGCCCCGTTCTGGCAGAAGGAAAATAATAGATCAGCATAATGTTGTATCAGGTGCAATATTAAATTCCAGAATGAGCTTCCAGGGCAATAAATCTTTTCTTTTCATGATCTTTAAAATGCAATTCTTGTCTATTCAAGAGGTGTTTTAATAAGACAAACAGCAAATTAAAGTACTTAATTAACAATATAGTGATTAAAGGCTTCATGTAGCATTAGAAATTCAACATTTAAAGAAATATAAATGAACAGTTCATCCCAAAATGTAAAATTCTTTCATTTACTCATTTAAAATATAATTTGTTATTTTAGTCGATAATATGTTTTTATATCTCTTAAGCTGAAGGCTGTAAAAATAAATTGAAAACAATAATAAAAATAAATAAAAAGTAAATAATGTGAATTTAAAATGCCTGCTTTCTATTTAATATATTTAAAACGAAATTTGTTCCTGTGATGGTTAAGCTGAATTTTCAGCATCATAACTCCAGTCTTCAGTGTCACATGATCCTTAAGAAATCACTCTAACATGCTGATTTGGTGCTCAAGAAACATTTACAATACTATTACAATATTTCTGCTGCTTAATGGGGAAGGATGATACAGTCTTTTTTTTCCCCCCCAGGATTTTTTGTAATGCATAGAAAGTTCAAAAGAACAGAATTCACTTAAAATAGGTTGTTTGCAATCACGTGATTCTGATGACGCGCGAAATGCAGCTGGAGGGCAGGAAGTGATTTTTCTCTCCATAGAAATCACTAGCAGAAACTCCAAATGCCAGTGTTTTGCGTTGTTTATGGATGCTCAAATCGGACAAACCGAGAAACCACAAGGAGCTTTTATCGTGTACAAAAATGTGTTGCTCATAAGGGGAGAAAATTCAAGAATTTGACTGAAAAACGCTGGAAAAAGTGGCTTGTAAACCTGCGTCTGCGGTCGGGAGGAGCGAAGCCGGATAATGCTTGTGTGTGCAAATGGTTAATATAAGATAATAATATATTAAAATATGAATAAAGAAATATATAAATAGATACAGGGTGACACTGTCAGAATTCACTGAATGCTAAACGCCACACATAGACACGATGTAAATAAGATATTGTTTGCAGTTCACGGAATCGTGAGATTGCGATTAATTGAAGTGAATGACAGCTTTTTAGTGATTAACGTTAAATGAAAGCGCTATTTGCTCGCTTTCTAGGCAGGCTATAATCGATTCAGAATTTAAATAAAAGTTGTTTTAGGTGCTGCTAACAGGACCAACAGCCACATGCCCTGTACATGCAGCACAGTTTCAGGAGTGACATATATCCCGCATCCCTCATATAAATACGGGATTCAATTTAGAAATAGCTTGTTTACAATCTGGGTTAGTTGCTTAGCCTATATCCATCGCCTTAATGGCAGGCAAGTATTTCAATTTAGTTTAAAAATCGCTCCTCTTTATAACATAAGGATCACGTTCAACATGTTGTGATTATCAATACCTTTCTCTTGTAATAGTGTGGTGGTTTTAATTTTTCAGACTTTTCCCCACTTATGAACAACACATTTTTGTACACGATAAAAGCTCCATGTGGTTTCTCGGTTTTGCCATAAACAACACAAAACACTGGCATTTGGAGTTTCTGCTAGTGATTTCTATGGAGAGAAAAATCACTTCCTGCCCTCCAGCTGCATTTCGCGCGTCATCAGTGACGTCATGTGCAAACAACCTATAGAGACCTTTTGTATAAATGTCTTGTGCATCCATGCTGAAAAATTGTGTGTGTGTGTGTGTATATATACTGTATATATATATATATATATATAATGATATGAAAACTAACTTAAAGCAAAAGCTTCAGTATATTATGTCTTAAATTTTATTCTGTCCCTCATATAAAGCCATTGTTTGCCTTCAGAAGACTTTGAATGTAGTGCATGAGTCATATGGAGTACTTTTATGGTGCTTTTATAGTCTTTTGGAGCCTTTTTTGGTTGTTCAAAGAAGAAATTTCCTTTGTGTTCCACAGAAAAACTAACAGCATATGGGTTTGCAGCAACATGAGTAAATAATGACTGAATTTTCATGTCTGACTGAATTATTCCTTTCTGTACTTTTTCGTTCATATCATAACAATCTCTGTCTGCCCAATGAGGCCGGGCCGAGTCCAGTTCGCTCCTCAAGTCATTATGAGGAAAGGGTTAAAAAATGAATTAGGTCTCACCAGCGATTTTGATCATTTAACCCCACAATTCATGATTCAACTGCACATTTCATCTCAAGCTATGTCTACGTCTATGGTCAAAATATAAAAGGGAAGTGTAAGGTTGTATTTTGATTGCACAAGCCTGTTATTCTTTAAAGTTTAAACACGTTTTTTTTCGTGTTGCAGTACAAAATGCAGACTCTTTCAGCGTGTTTCTAACCATGAAATGTGTATTTTTAAACCATAAAATATATGAATGTGGCAAAACAAACTGTTTGCATGCAAAAACATGATTTGCACAAGCACTCCCACATAATGTGTAAGCTCACGTATTTGAAGTCGGACTTCAAATAGACGCCCTGCACTGCTTGCAACATGGTTTCCCACACAAACTGTTTGGCTTCTCTTCAGATCAGGATACAGTTGCATTCCCGGGTGGGGTGGCTGCATGAGAACGAAAGGAAGGGAAATGCAAATGCCTGGAGAACAGTGCAAGGGGGCAAGGCTTCTGTTTGCTGCAGTGCTCTTCACTGCATTTTTTAGGAATATCGGCAGCATTCGCGAGTGAACTGAGGTGAAGATGTTTACATAATCAACCGGTTTACCCTTCAGCTCTGAAAATAAATCAGCCGCCGCAAACCCCATTTCTTTTTCATTGCAAACTAAGTGGGATCATGAATCTTCTTCTGCGAGTAGGTGAAGCTCTGAGTCTGTTTCTGAGCTTATTGAAAAGATGAGGGTTTTAATTAAGCACCAGCGATGCTTGTGTTGAAGTCTATCTGTCGAATGGTTTTGTTGGGTGGTTTTTGTGTGAGGTTCTGATAAGAGGCAAATTATTTTATTTAGCTCAGACGTCTTTAAGATTCTGCTTTCTTCTTTCTCAAAAGACTTTGGTCATTCACACTGAGCTTTTGAGTGAATTCATTTCCATCTAAAGTATTTCTTTCCCTGAAATGCATACCAGTTCATCACATAGACCGCACCTACAGCACCGTTTGTGTTTCTTTCTTAACAGCTTATTGAAATATACTTGAAATAAGCATTTGCGGACTTGACGTTTATGTGCGTTGGCCTATAAAGTGCCTGAGCAGATGTAAATGTTGATATCTTCTGGAATGGATATCACAGTGCATGTAAAAAATAATGGGATTTTTTTATATTCCTCTCACTGGAAAAAAAGAGATCATGATCGGTGCAAATCAGTGATTGAAATGGTATCAGACAATATAGCCATGCAAAGAAATCAATGTATGTGCAAGAGTCAAGCCTGGATTGTTACACATCTGGTGGGATTTATAGATATAGATATCTGAAAAATAATTATGTTTACTAAAGATGACAGACGCTTTGAATCTGGTGTACATGATGAGTGTGACTTTTGGTTTGGTAATATAGGTTTGTTTTGAAAATATCAGGTCAGGAAAAATTGTCATATTTTTATTGTGTCGTTACACATTTTATATGCTTTCCTTTCAGATAGTTTGCTTAATACAGTATTGACAAAAATAAATAAATGAAAGAAAATAGAAATAAATAAATAAAATAATAATAAAATGCATAAAATTACACACACACAAATACATAAATATAGTAGATTCTCTACATAATCTATGGAGAAATTCAATCAGTAGCAAACTGATAAATGATAAATATTCAATAAAAACTAACAACTAGCCTCTGTCTTGCCTACAGTACATTATGCTCTTGATATATAATCAGATCTTTAGAAATGCTGTGTTGAAAATAACACTGACAGTTGACTCTAAATTCACCTCTTCAATTGTTGCATAATGCATTGTTTTATCAGCAGTGATTAGTAAATTGTTTTGACAACATTATTAGTCCATGACTCATGTCTTGTCAGCCGTATTTAAATGGTAATGACACAGAATCCTGCATGATAGATGCAGTAGAGATATTATAAACTGTAGTACATTCAGCAGTAAAAGCCATGCACCAGGCATTTTGTGAATCATATTGACCTGTTGTACGTCAAGCAGACCCTAATATGATCAGCACATTGTTATATCAGCTACTACTGCAGATTTCTGTGCTGAAAATAGCTAAATTCTTGAGACTATCTCTGACATTCACAACATCAAAGATCAGGAATAAATGAAATAGCCTCATCTTCATTTAAATGTTTTCGAATAGATTACATCTCTGCATCTTAATTTAAATGTTTTAAGGTCGACGAAATGCTGGTTTGTTCATGTTAATGTGTCATCCTCAGTATAATTGCATTGTCAAGTCAATTTATTTTTTTTTGTTGCAGTTTTAATAATTCGACAATGTAGTTTAGCAGAAAATCATGTCTTAATGCTAACAGTGAGCAACACAGAGGAGACTATGGTAGGGATCAAAATGCGATAAGATGTTCAGCAGGAGCCCATTCTCTTCTTAGAAGGCACAAATTATAATACATATACGTATGTATGTTAATTATTATCTTGTATCTGTAATACTAGTTATGTGAATAAATATTTAATATGACTGTAGTGGCCAATTCGCCATTCACTGTCTGACTGGCATCAGCTGTTGTTGGCAGATGACATGATGAGGTGGAAGTTAGAAGCAAAATTGAAAATAAATGAGATAATGTCGATGGAATTGATATTCGTTTATATAATACAGAATCCAACAGACCTGATTGAGCATAACTACAAGTTTGAGAGATCAGTTAGACGTACGTCTGGCTAGCATGAATTTCAGACCGAAGGCTGTATTGTAACTCAAATCTGCAATTATAATTACCATCATATTTTATCTTTTGATGACTGGGTTGTTCACACAGCAGATCATAAACCAGAACATGTGCAACAATATTTCTGCCTCTGAATTTTCTGTCATTCTGCAGGCGATTACATGCTTTTTAGGGAGCTCTGCAATCAGCCTTTACATCAACTGCTGGAGCGTGATTGAGCTGATGAAATTGGTTTACACGAGCATAGCTCTAAGTAGTAAGCTGTAATCTATGTGATATATCTGTTAGCATATGATTGATGGTGCCATTGCACACAACATCTTTGATGCAGTGCAAGTGAATCACCACACAAATTAAATGAAAATGTCAAAACAAAACAATGCTATTACTGGATTGATTGTTCATCCAAAAAAGAAAAATGTCACCATTTGCTCACCCTCATGTCATCACCAAATAACTTTAGTTAGAGGAACACAGAAGGAGATCTGTGTTGTTTGGGTCCCACAATTGTAAAGAATGTCTTGTTTTGTGTTCTACAAAAGAAAGTCATACAGGTTTGCTTGACATGAGGGTGAGTTAATGATAACAGAATTGTTTTTGAACTGTCCCAGTCTTTTGGGAAGAAAAGGGTCACCCCTGTCTATGTCAGTTACCAATGTTAACATTGTTAACAACTAGGGCTGAAACGATTAGTCAACATTATCGACAACGTCGACAGTAAAAAATTGTCAACAAATATTTTTGTTGTCGAGTAGTCGTTTGATCTCATATGACCTAATGTAAGAGCCTGCAATAATGTGGTTTGACCAGTGTGGCGCTGAAGCGCGACACTGTAATTCATCTCTCCTGATGCAATTCAAGAGAAGAAGACACAGTGCTTCAGCCAGAGCAAATGCAGCCAAACCCGAGGCTGCTGAGCGGCGTTTGGATGAATATGTAAATATATATTGTGCGCTTTCCTCTCAATAACAAAATAAACACATCAAAAACTGACAAGCTTGATCTAGCTCAGGACTGTTTTGATTACCATAACCCTATAAGGTAGGACTGCACAATTAATCAAATTTCTAATCGCGATTACAATTATGGATGCCACAATTACGTAATCGTTCAAAGCGGCAATTAATCGTTCAAAGTCCACTTATGCTATTCTGCGTGCTTAAGATGCGTTTTTTTCTTTCTACATGTTATCTTAAGGGGTTTTCCCATTATTTAAATTTTAGTTTTAGTATAACATTATAATAATAATGCCATTCATATTTTTACTTTTTTATAATTTAAAGAAGAAACCAATCCGATGTATAGTTGACATTTGAGACTTAATACTATAGAAAAGCACTAAAGGTTTCTCTGCCATCTCATTTTGTGTGCCAAATATATTTATTTGTATAAATTAATTGTATAACTGTAATTACATAATATGACTTTCAAAAGCTGAAGTGATTACATTCATTTATTTGTTAGAATATGTATAACTCAATATTTTAACTAATTGTAAAAGCTGAATAATCAATAAATGTCTACTGATTAATCAGCGAAATAATAGATGATCAGCCGATTAATCGTTTTAATAATCGTTAGATTAATCGATTATCAAAATAATTGTTTGCTGCAGCCCTATTAACAACATTGTTATTTTCAGCTAAAACTATTATATATTGCTTTTGTTAATTGAAACAAAGCTGAAATAAAAGATTTAAATAATGAAGATTTAATATAAAATGTACAGTATTAGATGAAAAAATAAAATAAATCAAATTAAATATAAAACCAAAAACATTTGCCACTGCCAGGCCATTAATGTTTTTATAGAAAATATTTTATAGTTTGTTATAGAAAAACAACTTATGCTCAGAGTCCAGAGCCTCCATCATAACATTATAACAGGCACTTTCCGAGTAGAGACCGTGTGTGCAGGATGCAGGAGAGTGCGGCGCGGGACAACACGTGATGGGCGAGTGTGGGTGCTGGCGGGTAGAGACTCGTGTGTGCAGGATGCGGGATGAAGAAGAGTAAGGGTGAACTCACACTAGGCAATCTTAACTGTGCCCAAAGCCCTGTTCCTTTGACTAGTTTGATCGCTCCATGCGCGGTTCATTTAGCCGTCCCTGGCTCGGTTGGAAGAGGTGGGCCAGAACACGGTTCATTTGCGCTCGGGCACAGTATGCATGTACACTAGTGTGAGCGCTAATCGCGCCGGAGCGCGGAACTTCTGTTATGTGCAGCATGACTGCGTTAACATTTCTGAGGGGCAAAAGTGATAGATCTGTAAAACAATATATTGTGAGAGGGCCGTGTGTTACCGCGTCCCAAACGACTCAAAATAATAAACCACAAAGTTAACAAAACGATGCACTCCACTGTGCTGAGCGAGAGCGCTTCTCTGCTGTCTTCATGTGCTATCGGAAACTTCCTATTTCCCACTTATGAAGTCGTGATTGCGAGCACGTTGCATTCTTTTCTGTTAAAAATAACAGTGAACAGTGGTTTGTGAATGTTGATGTTTAGCCTAAATAATTTTATCAGGAGTTTTCATGTGAGCACTGCTGCAGTCTTAGGCCCATCCCAAATGCTCTCATTGGTTGAGATGCGTGATGACGCCCATCCCAAGCCAGTACTGATCAACATCCCACCCCTCCTGTGACCCATAGTTTGTCCAAAAGCAAGTAAAATACTAAAAACTTGAAATAAATTATAAAAAAGTCAAGTCAAGTCACCTTTATTTATATAGCGCTTTTAACAATACAGATTGTGACAAAGCAACTGAACAGCATTAATTAGGAAAATAGTGTCAATAATGCAAAATGACAATAGTAAACACTCATTTTTACTAAAAAAGGTCATACTTTATTTTAAGGTGTCCTTGTTACACGTTACATGCACTTACTATTATAATAACAAAAAAGTATGCATAATTACATGCAAGTAACCCTAAGCCAAACCCTAACCCTAACCCTAACCATATAGTAAGTGCATGTAGTTAATCAATATTACTCCATATTAAATTTATAATTACACTGTAACAAGGACACCTTAAAATAAAGTGTAACCTAAAACTATTAATAAGTATTGTAATAGTATATAAAAATAAAATCTAAAATAACGCTGCCAGCACTTTCTAGCAATGAGTGTGTTGGGATTTAATGGGATTGTTTACACAAAAATTTACTTTTACATGTCAATATTTACTCATGTTGACATTCTTTGTTCTGTGGAACACAAAATGAGAAGTTCAGCAGAATGTTCTGGCTGCTCTTTTCCACACTATGAAAGAGATAGGGTTGGGTATCATTTAGATTTTTTTCGATACCGGTGCCAAATCGATACTTTTAAAACGGTTCCGGTGGAAGCCACATCAGATCACAAAAGTAAGTATTTGACTGGTGATGTGGAGTAAAAAGGTTATAATATTCTCTTTTGTTGGACAACAAGTTTAGAAATGTTAATACAAGGGAGGTTTAGCTTTAGGCATTTTAATTTAAGCATGTTTAGCTTAGTTAACGGAAGGCTACCTGCTGCCATCAGAGCAAGTGTAATTATTGCATTCACACACTCCTCGGATGCTCTCATTTCCCGAGTTGTGCTTTTAAGTCGGCATGTGGAAACAACATGGACACTAGTGTTACTACAAAGATGTGTTGGATTTGTATTATTAGAGCTTTCTGACTTGAGTTCACGTGCATTTTCTCAGTCGGGAATGTTTTTTCATGTGCGGTGCCGGTGATGATGCTTCTTACATCCGTTTCGGAGAACCAGAGGACAAATATTTCAATAGATCGCTCAGGCATGGCACCGAAATGAGGCACCGAAATCTGCATTCTGATTCGGTTCTAGTACATACCGGTTACGTAGGTACCGGTGCCATATTGGTACCGGGTTTCGGTACCCAACCCTAGAAAGAGATTGGCCGTCCCAACTGATAAGCTCCAAAATGAACTAAAAAAAGTTTTTTAAAAAGTTAAATAAATGTAAAGTAGTTCACATGAGCCAGTCTCCATATTCCAGTTTTTATATCAGTATATATTAAATTAATGATTGGTTTTTCATTTCTAGGCTGATTTATTCCTTTAATCTTCAGCGATCTTCATGGGATTCACTGAGTTCTAAAAAAGGCACTGCACACTAAAGTTGAAAAATAAACAATGAAACATCATTTACATTTCTGAGACTTATGTCCGAATGTGCATTGCCCGCTAGTTTAGTCATTCGGATTGTCTTTGATTCTGATCAAAAGCCTAAAGTCAGAAAGCTGGCCGGAGAAAGTCTGAAACACACGCAATTATAAATGCGTCCCGATGGGTGATGACTTTTTGAACTGCAGCAGACCTAAAACATTCAAATAGTGTGGCAGACTCAAATTATGCACCATGAATTACTGACAGGCTCAACCGACTGTGAAACTTTTGCTTGATTACATCATATCGTTCAAAGAGCCCGAAAGAGTTCGCTGCTTATTATCTAATTGGTCTCTTCTGACCACAGCTGTCCTTGCAATATGATCACACTGGCCTGCTGTCCTTGTCATAACACTGGCTTCAGATTCTGTAGACAAACCTTATGTTTTGATGGAAAGATCCAGTTTTTCAAAGCGCAACGTTTCACCAGATAAAAAGGCTCAGCATCAATATACATGCGCTTCAATGAGAAAAATAAGTGTCATTACTACTAATCCGGTATTATAACCCGATGACTCAGATATTTTGCCGCTTTTAGAGAGGGAAAGAGGGAAAAAAGAGGTATTAGTCATCTTTATCACACTTTCATTAGCGTTTGTAATCCCACTAGAGGAAGACATGGCATGGAAGGAGCCAAACCCACCATGTTGCCAGAGGGATTTATCCACTGACTTAATTTTCTCCATTAAAAGGCTCTGATTGCTGGTAAATTAATCACAAACTCTTAATTCCTCAAAAGAGTCACAATATGTTTGAGATTCGTCTAACAACTTCTAGTCTCGAGACGCCAAACTTTTTTATATTTTTGTGCAGGTCCGATGACGCAGATAAGACAAGCTAATTTTGCCCTTCACGTCTGCTTCACCGCGTTCAATTGAGATTAGTCTCTTTATAGATACATCTATGAATTATGCAATTCGTAGGGTGTTTATTTTTAAACCTTTCGTTGTTTGTGAAATTCTGAATTATATGGAAGCCAGTTACCAGAGCAAGTGCAAATGTATTACGATATGAAATCTGACAGCTCATTAAGACAGTCTAACCTATCTGTCAACGCTCTACTTTTAAATATTTGTTTCTAAAAATATAAGCATGGGAGATGATTTCTGTGGCAGTCATTGTCATTTATTTGCTGTGACTGCGCATTGTGTTTACTTAAAGACTTAAAGCCAATGCTGTCTTTGAATTTGATGTCCATTAATTATTCAGGTTTATGTGTAATATTATCTGCAAATTGTATAAAAACCGAAGAAGGCAGTGCAGAACAGTTTGAAGCTTCTTTTGAATGTGCTGATATCATGAGAAAAGGCTGATATGAGGAGAAACGCTACTGCTGCAATTTTCGATTTGGACCGAATGTGCGTATATGAGAGAGAGACGTATTCAGAGGCCAGCCGCGCTCAAACACTTCTCTGATTTTCATATTGACTCAATTTTAGAAGTGAGCAGAGATAGGCATTTTTTCTCGCTGCTTTCCCTCAGACCCTAATAGCAAATCCTGAAAAGATCATTCGGAATAGAGGAGGCTGCTGGCTGCCGCCTACGGCGCGACCCGAAAGGACCCCGAATATTGAGCCTGTCTGCATATCTGTGCCGCAGTCGGTGCTGCCCATGTGACTAGAACTTAACGCTTGATAGGCTGGTATTTTAAAATCTTCCAGTGGGAAAATACTCACAGGAGGAGTTAAATCATGTTGCAGGTTCTCAGTCAGAGGAAAATGGTGCCAAATGTTCTACCCAAGTCCTCAGAGCGGAGGATTGAATCCGTGCCCTCTGTTAGCGCGGTGCGCCAGCCAATCCCCTCACCGCTGGTGGAGTCGGGACTTTCGTGTTACCCCGCGTTATGGACTGGTGCATTCCTATCAAAGCTGCTCGTTCTGCTTATCTTCTCGCCGGATCTTCAAAATGATGGAGATCTCGGCAGTGGATGTTTATTTCAGTTGTAAATGAAGCTGACCTCCTTATGAAGCGTTCTGGCGTGTGGACGTCCTGTGGAGGCAGTGTGGGTCACAGCTTTGGCCTTTAAAAACCCTCCATAATGCCGGTTCCTCTCCAGGCTCATCCTCGAAAAAAGTATAGGAAGTGTATTGCCTGTGTATTGTGTAGGGCCTGTGAATGCCAACTGAAACTTATCCGCTATATGTACACTAGGGGTGCAATGGTTCTCAGTAAAAAATCTAACCGTACCGTTATCCACACACGGTTCGGGATACACTAGGACCGCGGTTCAACTTAAATCTGACAATGCATCTGTAATATGGTTTGTTAGAGTTCGGCTAATGCATGTTTCTGTTGATGGATACAAATTCTGGCTTCCCAATACATTACAACAAGAGCGATGAGAGAGAAAAAAAGCAATGCGTGGACAAACCAGTCACTCTTTAATCAATGAGAGTGCTTTATGCTGGAATAACTGTCATTTATGCCATCATCACGTGTTGATAGCGCAGGTGAGACCTGAACATCACACATTGCTATCTGTGTTTAAACTAAACTCATTTAAGCCTTGCCAGTTTAAATATTAACGAGCCAGAAGATGTGAACTCGCGCACGCAGTGAGAAGATCTGTGTGGTCGCTCATCTGAAGCGCGTGAACCCGCGTCTCAGAACGCACGCAAATATTAAGCTCTCTGTGAAGTATTGTGTTTAACTGGACAAATTCACACAAAAATTGTGTCAAAATGCCCGTCTTGGTGAGTATCCTAGCAGACATAGTCGGCTGAACGTACAGTATCAGTGCACTGGATCAGTGCGTTCTCTTAAAGTGACAGCACTTTCTTAATGTTAATCAAACAGCAACAACACGGAAATCTCTCACTGCTCTTGATTGAATAACTTTTGTAACTTTAATAAGGATGAATCTTTAATTTATACAGTCAAATATGCAATGTTATTTTACATTTGATTTATTCAATTTCTATACCTAAAAACAATGTTAGACCTACCTAAAAAAAACTGAAAAGCATTGTTTATTTTATTTGTATCTTTTTTCACTGTTTATTTATTTGCGCTGTTGCTTGTAGTTAGATTATTTGTTCTTATTTTCTTTATTTTTATTTGACAATATAGTTTTTTCCCTAAACATAGCACATACCATACCGAAACTGTGACTCTAAAACCGTGATACAAACCGAACCGTGAGTAAGTTGAACCGTTGCACCCCTAATGTACACACAGAGCCGTCCTTAGCTGATTAGCTTTGCATTCCCGTTCTGGGGTGGGGGGTGGGAGGGGGTTGTTTGTCCCTCGGCCTGTTTGCATTCGTGTTCTGGGGGGCCTCAAAGTGCCACACCAGTTGTAATAAAAACCCACTGTCTATTGTCAAAAGAGTAGAAAACTCACATAGAAGTCACTTTCAAACCAAGCAGTTTTCTCTGGGTCAAGTTGCCAAGGCAAAATTTCTCATTTTGATTTGGTTTAGCTTGATGTACTAAAACAATAACTGAAATTAAATTTTAATAAAAAAGAATTCAGGAGAAATCGCGGTCCGGGGGCACATAGACCGGACCAAAAGGGCACTTTAGCGTCGGCGATTAAAGGGATGATATATATATATATAAAGGTGTGTGTATATATATATATATATATATATATATATATATATTAATTAATTTTGAGACCCTGCCCTTCCCCCGTCTAATAAACGCTTCTAATGCGGAGATATGTTGATGTGTGTGCTCGTCTGTGAGGAAGCCTACATTTTCCGAAGTGAGGAGGGAATATTACTGTATTTATTAGTTTTAATAGGTATGATTCTGTAGCTATGTCTATATGTCCATCAGTTTACACTGTAATGATGCTTGCAAACTCGCGCTGTGCCTCAAATCGGTCTGTTTTAAAACTAAAGGAGGAAAAAGTTTTCTCATACTGAGAGATAAGCAGATGTATGTGTGTGAGAAAATATCATACATGGTGTTAAAACAATAAATGGCACAGCAGATGATAAGAGCTCCTATTCGCTGTTTTTATTTAAGCTCCATTAGATAAGGCATGTTCAGAACATTCTTTTGCTGTTTACGAGTGTGATATTGCGTTTATACAACAGTTTGATGGCACGAGTGTGTAAATACATAAAATAACAACGGAGTGTCTTTAAAAGCCCTCTTCTGTGCAGAACTACTTCCTTCCACTACGGATTCAAATCAAAGTTTGACAGTTCAACAGCTGAGCCCAAGCCTCTGTTACTAATTCTAAAACGTCACTTTAGAACTAGTAACGAAGGAACGTTGGGTTGCTTCTAGGGCTGGATATCGATTCAGATGTCCCGATTCGATTTGATTTCGATTCGCAAGCTCTCGATTCCATTCGGTTCTCGATTTTTTTTATTACATTCAGTGAATATAGTTTTAATACAAATGCTATTGATATTTCTAATAATATTGATATTTCTAAACAGTAAACATCAGTTTACAAATGGTGAATTAATAAAAAGAAATTAAGCCACATGCCTGTATTTTAAACCTATACTTATTTTTTGTATGGGTCATTTTTAAACAATAATAGGGCCCTATAAAATGTTCTTAATTTTTCTGGTAATCAGATGAAGGCATAAAATATTAATTGAATTTATCCTAATCAAATGAAAATTAAACCCTTTTATTTTTTGGCAAACAAAGTGCTGCACAACAGAGGTTTACTGTTAAAATTAAAAAGAAAACAGATGTGATTATTCCTTTAAAAATAAAGATTTATTAATTATTATTAGCAGTAGTAGCATTGATTCTTAAGACTGCTAAATAGTAATATATTCTGACAGTTTCTTAACGTTAAACTAAACTTTTATTTTGACGGGTTGTCGTGAAGAACTTGCAGCTGCTGCGTATGTGATATGACGGTAGTTTTCTCAAATGAAATGGTAAAATGCTAATGAAGTGACTCTCAGAGCAGCTGGAGATGACATTCGTGTTCATATCATCATATAGTAAGACGCCAGAAGCTGAAAACACCGCGAGCGTCATCTGCGCTTTAGTATGTGTAAACAAAACAGTGTGCCACGCCATCCGCCATTCATTCATTGCGGAAATCATATATCAAAAAAGCCATCAAAAAAGTTGCTAGGCAATTCAGTCAAAGTACAAAGGCAGCGCTCTGATTTACAGCATTTAATTGAATGCCATAACTATCTTCTCTGAAACAAATAATAGATTAATGAGACCAAGAACTGCCTGTTAGATTTACCCAAAACAAATTACATCTCATGTTTAAACACTACAGAGACATCAGAGCCAGAGGTAAATTCCAGAAGATCTGGCCAAGGTGAGGCACTCTCTGGCGGCTTCATGAGCGCAGAACGGCCGAAAAAGTCGAAGCAAATTTTCAAATAATAATCTTAACAAACTGCATATTTGAACTAAAAACAAGTACGTTCTCACCTGAAAACCTCTAAAAACTGCATTCTGTTACACAAACACTGTAATATTTATAAATGATACTGGATTTGGGCATCTGCCATGACACTCACTGTAAGAAGTACCGCAAGCGGAGTGATACAATTACAAGTAGTGAAACGGCTGTTGGAATTCTGATATCACTCTAATATCGCACTCTTATCAGCCAATCAGATTCGAGGACCAGAAAGAACTGTTGTATATTATCAGCAGCCATATCATCCTGTAGCCCAAGCCTGGTCGCCCACTGAAGCTAAGCAGGGCTGAGCCTGGTCAGTACCTGGATGGGAAACCTCCTGATAAAAATAGGTTGCTGCTTGAATAAGTGCTAGTGAGGCCAGCAGGGGGTGCTCACCCAGTGGTCTGTGTGGGTCCTAGTGCCCCAGTATAGTGATGGGGACACCATACTGTCAAAAAGTACCGTTCTTCAGATGAGACGTTAAACCGAGGTCCTGGCTCTCTGTGGTCATTAAAAATCCCAGAATGTCTTCCGAAAAGAGTAGAGGTGTGACCTCAGCATCATGGCCAAATTTGCCCATTGACCTCTGACCATCATTGCCTCCTAACAATCCCCATATCTACTGATTGGCTTCATCACTCTGTCTCCTCTCCACCAATAAGTGTGGTGGGCGTTCTGGCACACTATGGCTGCTATCGCATCATCCAGGTGAATGCTGCACACCGGTGGTGGATGAGGAGATCCCCCTCACAATGTAAAGTGCTTTGAGTGCCTAGAAATGCGCTATATAAATGTAACAAATTATTATGTGTATATATATATATATATATATATATATATATATATATATATACACAAATTTTGAAAAACCTAATAATAATGACAAAAACATGTGAAAATTCAAGTGAATATGCAGATTGCGTTAATGTCACGGTGCAGGTGGAGAGATGAGGCGAGGACTCAAATGCAGGAAATATGGGCTCTTTATTAATAAAATAAAACAAAACAACAACAAAAACTACCCAGAGGAAGGAAAAACAGGCAGGCAGGACAGGAAAGGGCACGGCACAGAGCGCAGGTACATCCAACACACGTACATACGTATAGTAACGAACAAGCACAGGACAGCAAACACTGGGAGACTGAGTAGGGCAGGTAATGAGGGAGACACAGGTGGAACCACTGAAACAATAATGAGGTAACAAGATGGGCAGGGTCAGACAATAGACAGGAGAGCACATGGCACAAACAAACACACAACAAGCCATGTGCTCACACAAAAGACACAGTGTCCTCTGGTGGCCATCTACTGCACACCAGCTGAAGACTGTGACATAACCCCCTCCTTAAGGGGCTGATTCCAGACACTCCACCAACTGTCAAAGGAATCCAGGAGGGAGGTGGAACAGGGGGAGGGACGGCGAGCCAGGCCCGTGTAGCGGAAGAGGACCTGGAGCCAGAGGTATATCATGGAACCAGGGTGGAGCAGGGGGAGCTGAAGCCCACCAGGGTGGAGCAGGCAGAGAAGAGAACCACCACTTGAGAGGAGCTGAAGTGGATGCCGCCACCTCTGGAGGAACTGGAACAGGCTCTGAAGGCTCCTGTAATGGAGCGGGCTCTGGAGTGGACTCTGAGGGTTCGCGGTCTGGAGCGGGCTCTGGAGTGGAGTCTGAGGGCTCCTGGACTGGAGTGGGTTCATGAGTGGACTCTGAAGTTGGGCTGGGCGGTATATCGATTTTGTACGATATATCGATATTTTCTTTATAAGCGATTCGATATGAGGCAATACCGTTTATATCGATATACAGTAGTTTGATACGAGCGCATCTGAAAATATAGCGGAGGACACAGACTGAGCTGCAGCGGAGAAACATGTGACAAGCTTCATATTAAGGCCTTTAAAAATTGGTAAGACATAGTTTATAGTTTCGTTTCACATATTAGTTTAAGCGTCTCGGCCCGTCATGTGCCTCTGACAGAGACACTAGGCTACTCACGCTGTTTAATGTGTTTGAGATGTGCTGTCTTCCTGAATGCATAACTTACATTTCACAGGTATATTCTCCATCTGTAAATGTTAGAAAGTCATGGAAATATTTAGGATATATATATATATTTATATATATATATACTGTATATATATAATAGGAGAGCAATAATTCTGACTAAAATATACATTTCACTGAAATATTTGTAGTAGTACAATAAATGTGACATGTAGAATTTTAAACCTACAAGTAAGTCTATTTTTATGTTATCACTGACTGTAAAGTGATTGTAATGGGGTAATCAAAATAGCCTAACACAACTCTGTGCTTTTGTTCTCATTTATTTTCATTTTTAGTTTAGTGAATTTAACTTCTGCTTTAAAAGCCTTATTTTGGTTTTTAGATTGCAATGTTACAATGTTAGAATGCAATGTGATTTGAACAATTTTTTGCACATAATATAAAGGACTACATGGTTACATTCACTTTATTTGCTTTCATAGTCTTTAATGTGTATTGTTTTGTTGGACAACATTGGGCGATAAGTCATATATATATATATATATATATATTTATTAAATACAGATTTTTAAAATACAAAAACGAAAATACCGAGATATATACTGTATATTGCAAATCGGGCAAAAAATACAGAGATATGAATTTTTGCCCATATCGCCCAGCCCTACTCTGAAGGCTCCCGGACTGGAGCGGGTGGGTTCATGAGTGGACTCTGAAGGCTCCCGGACTTGAGCGGGCTCTGGAGTGGACTCTGAAGGCTCCTGGACTGAAGCAGGCTCTGGAGTGAACTCTGAGGGCTCCCGGACTAGAGCGGGTTCATGAGTGGACTCTGAGGCAGGCTCCTGGGAAGCTGGAGTGAACTTTAAAGTGGCCCATGCACACAGAACAGCCCTAAGGTGAAAAGTGAAGATGGCCTTCTTGACTAAGGCAACAGCAGAGAAATTGGGTGGCTCTGTAGTGGTCTCTGTGGCCGAGACAAGGAGAGCAGGTTGCTCAGTGACGGCCTCTATGGCAACAGCAGTGAGAGCGAGCGGCTCTGTGGCAGCCTCCATGGCCGAAACAAGGAGAGCGGGCTGCACAATGATGGCCCTCATGGCAGTAGCAGTGAGAGTGGGTTGTTCTGTGGTAGGCTGATCTGGAGCAGGTGGCTCAGGGGCCTCTGGGACCATCGGACTTGGGACCACCGGAGTCAGGTCCACCAGGACCACCGGACTTGGGACCACCAGAGTCGGGTCCTCCAGGACCATGGGACTTGGGACCACGAGAGTTGGGTCCTCCAGGACCATGAGACTTGGGACCACCAGAGTCAGGTCCTCCAGGACCATGGAACTTGGGACCACCAGAGTCGGGTCCTCCAGGACCATGGGACTTGGGACCACGAGAGTTGGGTCCTCCAGGACCATGGGACTTGGGACCACCAGAGTCAGGTCCTCCAGGACCACCGGACTTGAAACCACCAGACTACAGACCACCGGACTTATTACCACCGCAGAGATTACAGCTGCTCACACTGACATCAGCGGTGGGTCCGCCAAACTGGAAGCCAGCCTCAAAAGTCTTGGGCCCACCTTAATGGCTTCAAGCGGCACACTCATGACACCCGGAAACACTGACATGGTAACCATGATGGCTGAAGCCTTAGGCGTAGCACTCATGATAGCTGGAGACTCTGTCGTGGTGGCCATCATGCGGAGAGGCTCTGGATTGGCAGCCATCTTGTGAAGAGGCTGTGGTGCATCGGCCATGATGGGACGAGTCTCTGTAGTCTGCCATGTTGTGAACAGGCACCACATAAGAAGGCACCTGCAGTGCTGACTGCCTCCCACTGCGAACAAGAAACTCCACAAACCCCTCAAAGGACAAATGTTCCAACCCTAACATCCTCCAATGACTAATGGGCTCATCAAGGGCGTAGTTAAATAAATCCTTGAGAGCCGTATCGTTATAATCCAGTTATAATCCAGCTCTCCTGAACTCCAAGGAAAACTCACTCAGCTCAGTTTCTCGTTGGGGGAGGGAGCTCAAGGCTTCGAGCTGGAGCATTCATTGGTAGAGGGGGCTGTAGACATTAGAGGCTGGTGGATGGTGTGAGGCCTTCTTCTACTGAGTCCTCATTTTGGCTTGTTCGTTCTATCATGGTGCATGTGGCGAGATGAGGCGAGGACTCAAATGCAGGAAGTATGGGCTCTTTATTAATAAAATAAAACAAAACAACAACAAAAACAACCCCGAGGGGGAAAAACAGGCAGGCAGGCCAGGACAGGACAGGGCACGGCACGGTACGGCACAGAGCAACACAGGTACATCCAACATATACATACGAATAGTAACGAACCAGCACAGGACAGCAAACACTGGTAGGCTAAGTAGGGCAGGTAATGAGGGAGACAAAGGTGGAACCACTGAAACAATAATGAGGTAACCAGATGGGCGGGGTCAGACAATAGACCGGAGAGCGCATGGCACAAACAAACACACAACAAGCCATGTGCTCACACAAAAGACACAGTGTCCTCTGGTGGCCATCTAGTGTGCACCAGCTGAAGACTGTGACAGTGAATTCATGTTGAAATTAGGGATGCGCCGATCCGATATTCATATCGGGTATCGGCTCCGATAGTGCCATTTTTCTCGGATCGGGTATCGGTCAGAGAGAGACGATCCAAATCCAAGATTTTATTTAATTTTTTCCCGATTGTGCGAATTATTCTGTGTTACTTCTGAAGCCATAGGATAGCTTAATGTGAGCTACATATGAATATTTAAGTCCTTACATTAAAGTTCACACAAACTCTTTTCTCCGCTGTGGCTGTCAGTCATTCGTCGCATTCGGTTACAGCAGTCAGCTCGGTAAAGCTCTATCCAAGATCATTCTGTGTTCCCATTATACTTGATTTGTAAATACATGTCTATGATTTTACAAAAAGGACTTTATCTTCTTGCCGGAGTTTAATGTTTTGTTACTTGCTAACGGGTGTCTGTGAGAACAAAACACGGGCGTAGAAAAGACTATAAATAGTTTTTAACGTGCACAGTAACTGAAATTTAAAACTGTTAAAAGAAAGGCTCAATAACTGTTGCACAGATATAATACACTACGCATCCATTTCTCTTCACTTTGTGCTTTGCAGTTTTTAACATGACGCTCTTAATGTGCGCACATTGTAAGCGCTTCGTGCTCATAGACTGTCAACCCTCTATATTGCGAGTAAATCACTCACATATGCGACTAAATCTTCACTCTGGGCGACTAAATGATGTCTAATATTTTTTATTTTTCTTTATAATGAAGTAGTCTGTATCTAGTAGATTGTGAAATAATGAATATCAGTTCCACACACAGAGATATATACATTTTACATTTATTTAAATGAGGGAAAAAAAACTTCACTGGTATCGGATCGGAATCGGTATCGGCCAATACTGAACCCTAGGTATCGGAATCGGTATCGGAAGCGAAAAAGGCGGATCGGAGCATCCCTAGTTGAAATGGCAATTTTGTCCGCAATAATTGGTAAATGTGACCACATCTTTATACCTGCTTTCTGGGTTAATATGTAAAAGACTTTCATTACCGGAGAATCTGTTTTTGTGTTGTCATCTTAGATCTTTTTCAGATGTGGGCTGTTGAAATCTTGCCTGTTTGTTACTTATTGGTCTTGATAAGCAGCCCATTGTAATTCATCCCATCATTCTTTGCAGGCGGTTTTCTGCAGAATGCACTTCCCTCACTGATTCTGAGTATTTGGATTCATCACCATGCTCACTGACATGTACACCAAGGTGCTCCGCAGCAGCTGCTTAAATCTGCAGCAATCAAATTGCATTAAACTTTAAGTATTCTCAGATTTCAGTCTAATTAATCACTTGTTTGAGGGTCCTAAGATTGGGACTCTAATGAGGGGTGTTATGAATAACTGCGAGCAGTGGGAGAACCCTAGTAAAACAGCTCTTCAGTTTAATCACACGCACCCAACATAAATGCCTTGACTAGATTAGATTCACGTGAAATTGTTCATTTGTGTTGTGCTTTTACGAAAAGATTTAAGTGTGTTGTTGTGTAATCGAGTTTTCTCAAAGTTCACATCCATAATTGTTCTTTGCTACTGTATATTGAACTAAAGAAAAAATTAATGGAATGTTATTATTTTTTTAAATACTCTTTAATACTTTTTCAGTCTTTTCCTTTTTTTTCTGTGTACATTGTGGGAGCGACATCCCAGAGTGCTATACTTGCTATCCATCAATTGTTTTTAGAACCTCACTTTGTCCTCACGTTTTTATGCTATGTGTTATTCCAATTGTATATTTATATTTGTATTTATTATAGTATAAGTATGCTTCTACTAGTAGGCCTACTGTTTAAATGGAAGCCAATTATTACAAGTTAGCAGACAAGAATGTGTTTATTTGTTTGTTTGTTTATTTATTGTTTGGTTGGTTATTTAATAATAATAATAATATCTTTTTCTTCTTATGCTTCTACTAGTACTGTTTAAATGGAAGCCAATTATTACAAGTTAGCGGATCAGAACATACTTGTTTGTTTGTTTATTTGTTTATTCATTTATTTATTGTTTCTTTATTTGGTTGGCTATTTATTATTATTAAATAGCCAACCAAACAATAAACAAACAAACAAATAAACATTCTTGTCTGCTAACTTGTAATGCTTGGCTTCCATTTAAACAGTACTAGTAGAAGTGTAAATATACTATAATAAATATAAATTATTATTATTATTATTATTTAGTGCTGTCAAATGATTAATCACGATTAATTGCATCCAAAATATAAGTTTTTATTTACATAATATATATGTATACTGTGTATATTTATTATGTATATATAAATACAAACAGATCCATGTATATATTTAAGAAAAATATGTTATGTTTATATATTAAATATATTTATATAAAATATGTAAATATTTTCTAAATATATACTGTATGTGTGTGTATTTATATATACATAATAAATATACACAGTACACATACATATATTATGTAAGCAAAAACTTTCATTTGGGATGCGATTAATCGTTTGACAGCACTGTTATTATTACTATTATTATTATTATTATTATTATTATTATTAAGTACATAGTGCCTGCTTCTGTTAGTGCAGTTAAAATGGAAACCAATTATTACAAGTTAGCAAATTTGTCATTGAAAGGTGTGTGTGTGGCTCAGGTTTTGCCTACATTGTGGGGACCAAATGTCGGCAGTCCAACGACGGAGATAAATTATTAAAATTACTAAATTATGTTTATCTGAAAATGCAAAACATTTTCTGTGAGGTGTAGGTTTAGATTTTGTGGATAGAAAATATTGTTAGGTCAGTATAAAACATTAGAAGTATGTGGCAAGTACCCACAAAAATACAGTAGCTGTACAAACATATGTGTGTGTGTGTGTGTGTGTGTGTCTGTGTGTGTCTGTGTGTGTGTGTGTGAATGAGAGGGAGAGAGCATGAACACATGGTCTTTGTAAATAATGCCGGGCTGAGGTCCAAACTTCTTTTAAGAAATTAGGTGAATTATTATTTTCCTGTGACCAGAGAACAAGGGTTGCAGTTAGGGATGCACTGATGCCGATACTGGTATCGGTATCGGGCCCGATACTGGTCTCCTGTACTCGTACTCGTTAAAATGCCCCGATACCAAACGCCGATACCACACAGCATGTGATAAGTGCCATTTCCAAACAAAGAAACACCAACAACAGACAGCAGAAAGGAGTTAAGGATGTCTACTATGAAGTATATGTATGTAATGAATATAATGTTAAACATTCAGTATTAACGCCTGTATTGCTGATGTTCGCGAGCTGATAAACAAAGCATGCTGAATGGATTGAGCGCGCGGCGGCACAGATGCGCGAGCTTCTCGAGTGAATATATCTTTCTCACAGACATCACTGGAAAGTTTGTAGTTCGGTCGGATATGTCAAAATCTCTCTCTCTCTTAATGGTAGGGAGAGAGAGAGAAAGAGAGTTGCGCGTGTTTTGCTATGAGTGGCTTTGGAATATAAATCGCCGCCTGTTTCAGATGAAAAAACGCAATTTCTATTTCTGAAAATATCACAGTTACGAGATTTATAATGAGTGGTTGCCTGCATTATTACAGCAAAGTGCGTGATTACAGTACTAAGCCGCTGCAATGGAGCAGCTCTAATGCTATTAAATTAAAGATGATGTACCATAGAGCAGAGAGCAAAGAAATTAACAGTGAAAGTAACAAAAACTTGTAAAATACATTTTAATGGGCATAATTAAGTGTGAAAATAACCGAAGAATATACAGTGAAACCAAAAATGATTGAGAGATTAGATATAATTTTTGATATTTTTTTACTAGTGGGTGCAGGACACTATAGTTCATTTATGTAAGTGAGGGTAGCAAAATAAAGTAAACTGTGACAAATCATACCCAAAAATTCTTCATACAGTGGACTACCGGTAAAATTTATACAAATTTGGGTCCACAAATTATTCAGACCGAGTCTGGGGAAAAAAACTGAAGTTGAGGTTTTCATGAAGCTTGGTGACAGCATGCCCAGGAGACTACAGGCTG